>NC_073692.1:245659666-245959666 GCF_029784155.1 Uranotaenia lowii | reverse complement strand
ATGAGAGATTAGCGTGGGCAGGAAAAGCCGAAAATGTTTTGAGATTTGTAGAATTGTATTCATCGTTTTTGCCAAATTGTCATCATTTTGAATCAGTTGAATCGGCGAACACTTGCGCGTAGTTTAGCGGGGGTTTTTTTCAAACGTCCAATAATCGATCCTAGATTATCAAGGCATGGTTTTGGGGTTAAAATCCTACTCACTCACCACGGTCCATGAATACCAAGCAAGCTATTCTATCAAACACTGAAAATTTTCAGGGTAACAATTTTGATTCAGAATCAAGGCCAATTTATGTGTTCCGATTTTGCATTCTGTATCCGGTTTAATATTTTTTATCATTTTTAAAAAATTTTTGTAATAAAAAATTGTAAAAAAATAAATAAATTTGTACACGTTATTTAAAATCGACTTCAAGTTGCCATGACAGACTGAATTCAAGTTTCGTTTTTTAAATTTATAATATAAATAAAATATATCAATAAGAGAATTTTCTGAAAATAATTAAATCACAGAAAAAGCTGAATCATAAATTAAGTTTTGATCTCAAAATTCAAAAGTATAAAATTTTACCATGGTCAAATTGTACTTCAAATTTTGTATACACAATTTAGTTCAAATCACAAAAATGAAATAAAATCTGAGATCATTTTGAAAATTTAAGTTTTCGAAAAATCAGCCTGTTTCGAAATGCTACAGAAAATCATTCCTATGGTTCAGTTTACAACATAAAATTTTATATTGCAGTTTTTTTTAAATTAAACTTTAATATAAAATTTGGAACGTGATTGCAAGAAAAGAAAATGAATCCGATTTCACCCGTAATTTCTTAATTTCATTTCTTTTAATAAGCACTTGACACGAATGCCAAAACGTTGGTAAAATGTCATAATAAGAACAAAAAAAATTAAAATTTTTAAATATGCTAAAGAGTTGCATTTACAATATTTCTGTTTTTTGTACAAAGATTTTTTTTTTAATTTATTCTTCAAGTTCCTCATTTACGATATACAAATTTGGCTAACCATTTTAAAAATTTAAAAACGCATTTTAGAAAGATACTCATTAAAACCAATATTTTAATGATTTTTTTTTCATACATGCTTGGAGCGAGTGTTTTACAAAAAGCATCAGTCAGCAAACCTAGGCTATAGCTGGCCTGAAGAATCCTAAAACTTCCGAGATACCTAGAATACAACCTTTCAACCTAGAATGCAAAATCCTACCAGTAGTGGCTTCATACTTTTCACCTCTGGCATGTTTTATCAACGAAAAACTTGATAGTAGGTAAGAAGCAAATGATGGGTCCCTTTTATCAAATTCCCCCAGGAACAAATCCTTCGACATGGACGCCAAGGATAATGACAAAGTATCCCCGAGATGTGTACACTAGCATTAGGGTGGTGCAAAAATATTCAAACATTTCATTGGTTTTTTTTAAATTGTTAACAGTTTTTTTTTCAACTACTCGCTGAATATTCGATTGTTTATCAATTTTCAAATAGCTGTCTTGTTAGATAAAAAGTGGACACTATTTAGTTACAAAGCTACCCTATGCAACACTATGCTGGATTGTAACTCAGCTCGAAGGTGAGCCAACACCTGGTTCACAGTATGGCATACATTGGTGATATTGGTCAGTTTAGGCTACATTCGCCGTATTAAAACCAAAAAGAGTCCTGTTGTCTGTACAATTCGATCTAATCTCTCCATGCACACAAGCACACACAAAAAAAGATGTAATGGAACTTGAACTATTGCAGGAGAGTTCGGTGGAATTGAAATTTATAGAAGCGCACTGGTAAAATTGCGCCAACAGGGGTAGAAGAAGAGCGAGATTTACTCGGTCCGGAAGTGAAGTAATCGAAAGATAGAGGCAACACTTCGGCAAACACAAACTTGCTAGAACTACCGAAAAAGAGAGAATCACATACATACATAGGTACCAACCTTCCTAGACACACAACCATTCTGTGTTTCGAAAGTGTAACACTTTTTTTAAGCCTGGTCATCGCCTAGCCTGACCTGGATCAGCAAAGATTGGGTTTCAAGACAGCAAAAGAGTCTATTGTGTGGAACATATGCATAATGTATCTTGTTTCATTCACTCGTAACGTGGCCATTGTCGAATTGTCCTGGGAATTGGAGGACATGTGCTGAGCTCGGATTTTCATTTTTTTTTCTTCCTGGTTTTCGATTGTTAAGGAATTTGTGGTTCCATGTATCGAAAGGTATGAATGTAAGACCTGGTCTACTCGAAGCTTTACTCAAAGGTTTATATTTATGTTGACGCTTGATCTCAACAAATTTTTGTGAATTTAAAACAAAATAAATTTGGCAATCACAAGTTTAAAAACAAAACAAAGTTCCGAAATAGCGGTAGATGACTTACGTCAACCTTAATTAGCATACTCTTTCGAGTGAGGCAACTTTGATAATCATCGTGTGACACAAGGAAAAAAAATCATCATCAGTTTATTTTCACCCTTTTCTGAACTGCCTGCACGAACCGCTTTTCATCCCAGATGACATATTCAACTAGCATTCTCAACACCCACCCGGATGGTTTGGTGGACTTTATCAAAAACGAATCTGATCCTGACACCTCGCCTTTCCTTGTAGTTTTTTTTCTCTCGTTTGCCCTTACACAACATGTGTGATATCGCTTATATGCAGTGTAACGCCTCCCAGTTCATTAAAGATAAAAGCGAACGGGACCGAGGCAAAACCATGGAGTGCAAACTGTGTTCCCAACGGCCACCACGGAACATCATTGGCGAGAAAATCGTTCCTCCGGATCACGATGTGGGAGGGTTGAACTCTTCATAGTGAGCTGAACTGAATTTCCACCGTATATTTTTCATCGTCATTCCACTCTTTTACCGCCTTCCGAGCTCCGGCTTCATCTGGTTCATTCAATAATTCCACAGGGACAACGACGTCTTGCATTTCTGTGGCTAAATTTCATTTAGTATTTTCGCTTTTTACCGTTTTTTGGTCGCTGTTTTTTATTTGCTCTGCCATTTCGCCGTTTTCTGCCATTGCGCTGTATTTCGAGGACGTCGTTTCGGTTATTTTTCGTTCGAGAAACTCTCGGGAAATCCAACGATCCACGTGTGCGACAAACGGCAGGATTTTTATAACTCTTTTGAAAAAATAAAAATTTTGCTCGAAAGAAAGAAATTTGCTGCACCACCCCAACACAGCGGGCAGGAACGTTTATGACCACCAGAACCGACTCACCTGCCAGTGCACTAGGTAGTAGCTATTCAACGATTTCGGGGAAAAAGAACCAGCCGGCCAAAGCAGTTTGAACAACCTTTAAAAGTGTCATCCCAACTGAATGGATTGGTTTAATATAGACGACAAGCGTTTGAATTTATAGAAAGTGGAGCACACAAAGTTTTTGCTTAAATCAAATGACGACCGTCTGTGATTTAGAATATGAAATATGAAGTGTTCATTACTGAACAGCTTCAAATTTTAACGTCGGCTCGTGACCTAGAAACAATTTCAAATAGCACACTCAATCGATTGTTCTATTAATTGATTCGAAGTTCTTGAATACCTTAAATTTTAGAAGCATATTTGGGCAAGAGCTCCTCGCCCGAGTACATTTTTCATAAACAATGTCCATCATTGAAACGTTTTAACGTCTTTATGTCTTTCTTGACTTGTATCAAAGATGCAGTTGGCGGACAGTTATTAAAAATCTTATCCGGTAGAACTGTAATCGATGTTTACTCTCGGGCTCGAACACACGGACGTCGGCTCAGGAAGCAACTGACTTGCGAACTAAGCTATATCAAAAGCCCTCAGGATTTGTACTATGACATCTATGGCAAAGAGAAAATCGCTGCAGCATTGTTGCAGCATTTTTTTACTTTTCGACAGAAAACTGAGCACTTTTTGAAAAGAGTTGGAATCGTTTATGATAAAAACTAATGTCGGAACCAAACAAAAACGATGCTCAGTTTAGTGAAACTTGTAAACCTGTCCATTGAAAAACTCTCTCAAAAACTTAAAAATGTTGTGGACCTTACACCGTTTTTTTTAATCCGATGATGCTCGAATGATCTAATTAAATCTTTAGCTCATTCTGGAAAAAAACATTTATTTTTAAATATTGCAATTATTTATAAGGAGACAGTGGGGTATCTTGAGCCATGGGTTATTGTGGTCACAAAACTCTAATGTGTGTTGATATAAAAATGTTAGTCCAATTCGTATCATCTTCTGAAATTTTTTCAAATGTTCGCAAATTGCAATGGTGTACACCGGAATCAAAATTTGGGTTCTAGAATTGCTAATTGAGAATTTTCAACTTTTTTTGTCAACTCTAGGAGATGTCCTACAAAAGCTCAAATTCTTGTGGCCTTATAACTCCTTTTATTTTTACAAAACTAAACAAATCACTATTATGGTTCTCATTAATGTGTGTGTACGTTAACAATTCTACAAATTTAATGTAATGTATACACCGAAAAAATTCTTCACATGAACGCTACGTGAAAATGTACATGGATTTTTGCCACCATGAAAATCACGTGAAACCTACGTGAATTTCAGGTAGCAAACAGAGCTAGCGCAGCGAGCAGAATTCACGTAACTTTCATATGAGTTGTATGTGAAAATAACATAGCTCGAATGTGAAAAGGGATGCGTTCTGCTACATGCGTTTCACGTAGATTTAATTGAAATAGAAACGTAGTTGGGTTTTTCGGATCTTATAAACAAAAAATGTGTTGATTTTGCAGGACATTTTATTTTTTCTTAGACACGATGCACTTTGCACTATCAATGGAAACTTTGTACATTTCACTTGACATACCTGACACATAATACCGCATCGAAGATGGCATTTGCGTTGTCTCCATAGTGATTGCCTGGTCGTCGTAGCTGCCCCAATTCCGAATTCTGTTAAAATAATATAAAATTTAAATAACGAATACACAACAAAATTTTAACTACTCACGAATAATCAGCTTCATCACCTAGAATTTCTCTTTTTGATAGCACCAACTCTTGGATCTGCGCCATATTGAGTAGTGTATTCCGTCACAGAGATTTTACGTGAATAAGTTATTCAGAGCTACGTGAACGTCAAATAGAATGCACCAAATTCCTTTGTACTTGGTGGATCATTGGATTTTCACGTAAATCGTATGTGTCTTCGTTTTGACAGCATACAGCCATGTGAATTTCACGTACGGATCAAGTGAATTTGTATTAGCTTCTAAGTGATTCACGTAAGTCGAGCAAAAATTCACGTAGTAAGCGCCTACGTGAAAATCCAGGTGAATTTAACGTTTTTATTTCGGCTGAGTGTACATGTACCTAATGTGATGTAATTTTACAGAAGTCCGTTGAAAATCGTAAGACGATTTGACGTAACAGTCTCATAAAGAAACGCTCACATCTTTGCTCTCTAACGATCAATTTCACAGTCAGAACATCAATAAATTGATTCAATTATTGAAATTTAAATTTGTTTTCTTTGTTATCATTTACTTCGCCCAAAGTAAAACAAAAAAGCAAATCGATTTTATTTAGGAAAAATTGGAAAGATATCAGTAACCGGGTGTTCTGACTATGAAAATGATCGTGAGAGAGCAATGATGTGAGCATTGCTACATGAGACTAAGAGGCTATAAATTTGGCGTATATTTTCTACGGAAATATCTCCCTCTCAAGCTTAATAACTTTTTTCTGTTAGGTCGAATACCAACCCCTCCCACCCTCTTTTCTACCCATTCTAGGTCGAATCATCTTACGGTTTTCAATGAACATGTCCAACATTACGTTGATATTCAGTCAACCATATTTGTTGAATTGTTAACGTATACACACATTTATGAGAACCATAATGGTGATTCGTTGAGTTTTGCTAACATAAAAGGTGTCAAAATGTCATGCGAATTTCAGTTTTGGTAAGACATTCCTTACAGTTGATCAAATGAGTTGAAAATTTTTAGGGGTTTTCTGAACATGTCAATTAGCAATTCTTGGTCCCAATTTTTAATTCCGGTGAACGTAGAATTTTTTACAGCGCCACTCTGATGAACAGCAGCGGAATCACTTATACCACATATGTACAGAAAAAACCTTCAACCTTCATATTCAATGTTTGATATCTCGGAAACTAGAAATATCATAATTGGGTTTTGATTGGTTCTTACGTGAAATTGTTTCAAAAACACGATGCAATCATAAAAAATAAAAAAAAAACATTAAAGTATACATTCCTCAAGAATGATGATTTTTTAAAAATCATGAAAAAAGGAGAGAGGTTTTAGGATACCGTATGGAAATTCGAAAACGCTGAAAAGTCGCCTGATGTGACGCAACGAACTTAAAAGGCTGTACCACTGCAAAGAAGTAGTTATTTATGCAACGGTTGCAAAAGGCGTATTTTCAGCTCAAGTCGTAAATTTTCTTCTAACTTTCCTATCCATCTTTATCAATTTTCAATTCTGATAATCATTTTCCAAGAATATACATTTTCACCGATATGCCGAAAATAAATTTACTAAATTACGGATAGTGAAGGCTGCCTCTTTACAGAAATCATCTAGAAAGACTTATTTTAAAACAGTCATGACATAATCATAGAATTTTATTTGTCTTTTATTCAATAATTTTCTCAATAAAAAAAGGCCGTTTTCTTCATTCAGTCGAAAATCCAAATCAAAATTTGAACATACAAGGTATAATTTCAACACCTTAAAGTTATATAACAACCATTTTAAACGATTTTCCAAATTATGTAACGCAACGCTGGAACGGGTCAAACATATATTTAGTTCTCAAATAATGGTCTGAATGGCTGATACATGATCCTCTAAACTTATTTTATCTGACTGGAAAATTCACAGAAGTTTAGTTTTATGATTGTAAACAACATTTTTCCTACCTTCCACGAAAAACTTTAACGTTGAAGAATTTTTTTTACAATTTTTTAAATATTACATTAACATAGGGGCTAGAGAACTTAATTTTCAATACTTTTTCGGTTGTAGTTTCTACAAATGTCCCAATTTTCCCAAATTCTGAAACGTATTACCGAAAATGGTCTATAAACATACCTACTATCTTTGGTGTTACGACTGTCTCAAAGCTATATATTGTTTTCACTTTTGATAATTTATTTCCTTAAATAAACTGAGATATTTCAACTTTAATGGCGGGATTTATATTTAATCTCTTCTACTTGAAAGAGGGATAAAATCTATCAAGAATGACCTTCCTGCCGATAATAATTTCTGAAGCTAAAAAATGTAATATGATGAATTTTCGAAACATACATCCATTTTCATTTTTATTTTTTTTTTTTTTTCAACTATTCCACTCCAATTTTTATTCAGGAGTCGCAGCAAGCTTTGGTCGAGTGCGGACGAAAAATTTTATGGTGTCAGAAATTTAAATTTCGTTTTTTCCAAGTTGAATACTAACTGGTTTGATTAAATTTTATTCAAAATAAAGTGCATTTATTTGCTACCTCCCGGAAGTGATGAAAAGTTGTAAAAATGTGAAAAGACTTGAATCCAAAATTCGTGTTTTGAAAGGGCCAGTGCTACGCCACCCGGAACTTTCCTGGCCTATTTTTCAGCTAGGCGGACGATCAATATGGAAGAAGCGCCTGATGTATACCCATAAGCTAAGTGGATTTATTGTTTAATTTATTTCCAGTTGTACGAGGAGATTGATAGATGTTTCAATTTTTAAAATATGTATTTTAGATTTTGTTTTCTCCATCAATATTTTGCACCTGTCTTGAAATATTTCACCTCGTTCAACTTCACATCCGACTGATCCAACCTTTTCATAAATCTTGTATACAAGTTAACCCAAGAAAAGCCGTATGGTGAAAGTTCCTTCCTTTGAGCTTTGAACGTTTCTGGAATGGCTACGTATTCTCTCAAAAAATTAATGAGCATTGATATTGAAATAACCAAATAACTGAAACCATATTTTTCTCGCCCGCTAATTCGACAAGTAGGTTTTTTTTCAAAATTATTAAGCGACAATGTATGGTGGATAGTGAACTGATTCAATTTTATCTCATAAAATGATCTCAAATTATGATGAGTGCAATGAAGTAATACAATGTAGTATTAGGAAGCTTCGTAGATTGCAAAAAATAGCTCGAGATTGATTGAAAATGCTAATTTTATCAAATTATTCACAATTTCAAGCGTTCCTAGTTGAATTAGTTTGTTTTAATTGTGAGATTAAAATTAAATTATGATTATGAAATTTTTTATCTTTGACAAAATCGAGATGAATGATACCGCAGCAATCGAAATGATTCCATCTTTAGCAAATTATTTTTTGTTAAATCTACAACAATAATACATTGGTACAAGGAACCCGATCAGGAGAGCATATCAAAATAATAACTCAAACGTATCTCATCAAGATATTTACATCTGATTCAGTTATAATTAAGTCCTCCAAATTTTCGATTTTAAGTTTCTCCAATCTGAATTATATCTTATTCTGATTGACAAACTTGAATGAGGTTGAGCTCATATTCAATGATCAAAAATTTTTTCGGATTGTCCTAAATAAAATGATTATATCTTATTTTGATATACGTACAACTTTTTCTGAAACACGGACATCGAAGTCAACGGCTCAAACCTTACAAATTGAATCAAATTTTGGGGAAACCAAAAATGGGGAATGGTTTTATCAAATAATGTGGTTTATTGACCTTCCACTAGAAAATTTTCTCGAAGCACTCATATCTTGATAAGTTATAATTTTGATATAATTTGTTCTGTCCAATATCAAACTATGCTATCTGATCGAGATATAATCTTGATAGGAGCATATCAAAAACTGATATAATTTAGCTATGATCGTATAGATTTTTTGATATAATTTGAGATATTTTAACATCCTACGAGTACTGAATTATAACTCATTTAGATAGAAAAAAATATGTATCAAAATATCTCATTTTGATATCATTTTGTTTTTCCCTCCTGATCGGGAAAGTAAAAGATTGTTTCATGATTGATAAAGTTAAAACAAAGTAATGATTATATTAGCCTGTAAAGGTTTTTTGTACTTCTTTAAAAAAAAATCTATCATAAATAAGAAACATCAGCTTGATATATTGGTAAATGTTATGCATCATGATTTATCAAAAAAGTAATTATTGATTAAACAAATTTTTTGTTTCGTGTTTTGTAAAAAATAATTTAAAATATAAAAAATCGTTTGAAAACAAATGCAATTAAAAAAAGGATTGGTTGAATAATGTTAACAAATAAGGAATTTCAAGCAGGGAAAGAAGATATTCAGTACAATTTTTTTTATTATTATTTGTTGAAAATAACATGAAACACAATACATTTGAATTATAAATATTTAACATTTCTTTAGAAACCACAGAAATAACAGTTTATTTAGATGTTAACACTAGTCAAAAGTGTCTCCTGCTCATATCCTTTCACCCCATCCCAGAAAAATTATTTGCTAGGATGCAGAGATGACCTCGGTCCTAAAGCGCAAAGTTATATCTTTCATCTCTTTCTAAATTTTTCCCAACTATCTATTGACTACTAGGACGTGGCCGGCGCCGTTATTGATGATCAAAGAGAGAGCATCAGTTTTGTACAATGAGAATGAACTACTAATCCCAAGTACCATTCTTTTGACCTTTGAACAAAACTGATGGCCGCGGTCAATCACGGAGTAGCAACCATTGGCGATGTGGAATCATTTCTACTGAGCCACGCCTGCGATCATGGTGTTCGAAATGCATAAATAAAAATGATATTAATCAAGAAATATTCGTAAGATCCATTTAATTTAAAAAGTCAGCAACATGTACAGAACCAGAATTAAAAAATCTTTTCTAATCTAATGATGAGGCATTTCGGATTCAATGATCAAAGGTGGATGTGAGTAGTCAATCAAGCTAAGCTAAGCTAAGCTATTCCACTCCAATTTTTATTCAGTACCTAATGTCATAAGTATATTAATTGATTGTTAAACCATGTAAATAAAATATTCATTGATTGTTTGTTTTCTCTCTATAATTCTTACTACACCTTCCAAATAATAGATAAACAAACCTCACCAAAGACAATAAGTCAAGCAAGAGTGCTCATATATTGCTATTTTCCACCAGGTGGTGAAGTTTGTTGATCCGTTAGTTTGCATTTATTGGGAAAACCGACAAAAATCTACGAAACATTAGCTGACTTACAAGGATTAGTGTTTTAGTGCAACATCTTATATATAAAAATGGAGGCGTTTTCTTTGTAACATCATCACGTATGAATGGTCGGTAGTAATGAAGTGAAATTTGGTATCCGAAGGTTTTTCGGGTCAGAGATGGTTTGTATAAAACTTTCAAGAATCTCACTTTTTAACCCCCCCATACAAAATTATCTCTTTTTCACATCTTATATATAAAAATGGATGCGTTTTCTTTTTAACACCATCACGTATGAATGGTCGGGCGGAATTAAGTGAAATTTGGTATCCGAAGGTTTTTCGGGTCAGAGATTGTTTGTATAATAGTTTCAAGAATCTCACTTTGTATGAAAGGGGGGTCCCCATAAAAAATTATCTCTTTTCCACATCTTATATTTAAAAATGGAGGCGTTTTCTTTGTAATACCATCACGTATAAGCAGACGGTCGGAATGAAGTGAAATTTGGTATCCGAGGGTTTTTCGGGTCAAAAATTGTTTGTTTAATAGTTTCAAGAATCTCACTTTGTATGAAAGGGAGGTCCCCATGCAAAATTATCTCTTTTCCACATCTTATATATAAAAATGGAAGCGTTTTCTTTGTAACACCATCACGTATGAATGGTCGATCGGAATGAAGTGAAATTTGGTATCCGAGGGTTTTTCGGGCTAGAGATGGTTTGCAAATAGTTTCGAGATTATTACTGTTTATGCAAGGGGGGCTCCTATACAAAATTAACCAGAAACGGGACAAAACTCGAACAATTTGAAGACGATTTTCATGAAAACTGATTCACGAGCACGAAGAAGTTTAAGAACTGTAAACATTTTCTAACGATTTAATAAGTAACGGGTAAAACGAAGTTTACCGGGTCAGCTAGTATTGATATGAAACAAAATATATTTTCATGATTTCGCAACTGCCCTTAAAGGTAGCTTATACTACTGTGCGTATTACGCCTAAATCTGGCAATCTCAAAATCCTGTCTGAAACAGTAGTTAGATCGTTGAACTGATAAAGAGTTCAAATTCAATAATAACCACGTCAGGTCCCACAGAGCAACACTCGTATCACAACAGTCGCAGCTTTGTTCTAGGGCTAAATTATGCATGCTAATGCCACCCTTCACAGCAGTTGACGAGTGGAATCTGTCCCGGGACAAGCGGAAGCGGAAGGTGGCGCTGGCAACGAATGTCTACATGAGGACGTACGTACCTACAAACTCCTACTATCTTGTCACTCCCGACTGATGAGTGGCTCATCTTCTTCATCTATATGCAAATCGCTACAAGAACCGAAACGTGGTTTAACGTGCCTTCCGCCATCGTCGTCGTCGTCGTCGTCGTCATCATCATCAACATCATCAGCATGGTCGGTGTGTCGTCGTCGTCATCTTTGTCAACTCTTCGAGTCAGACCAAACCAGATCCGTTAAAGACAAGACAGTCTGTCTGTTGGAGGCGTACCTATAAGATAAAAAGGCTTAAGCCACTAACAGTGTTTCTATAAATTCTAAATATAATCCAACTTCCAACGGCTGACAAGGTTAATTAGAACTTATCCTTGCTTCGATTCCCAGTAAATTGAGCGTACATCCTTTGAGAGGCAGTCGAGCGGCACTGCTTCTGGTTTGCGGTGAAAACATTCCATCCCAAGTCATCTTGTTTTATTGTATAGGACATTGACACCCGTGATCAAATATTGATAAGTAATGAAAAAGGTTTTCTCTGGAGTAAAAACCTCATACCTACATATAATAAAGCGGAGAACAAGGATCTTATCAGGCTTTGAAGTATGTAGCCTCAAATGATTTTTTTTTTCATATTAAGGTATTTTTACAAATGAAAAGGCAAATCAACTCATACAAACATGAAGATACCAGGCAAAAAAACTACAATGAAGTCAAACGTAAATAACCGCTCAATTGAGTTGACCCAGAACCCTAATACTGCATCGCTTTTTTATCATGTGAAAATTCGTATCCCCTGCCCGGGTCATGGCTTGATAAACTTGTTTACGATTATCTTCATCCGTATTAGAAGGAAAAATATGGAGAAAGAAAAAACCCCTTTGTTATGACGGAAAAGTGCTGCCCCCGGAATACGACTTAGGTACATCGTAGACAGGCTGCAAGGGACTGTTGCTTAATATTCGCATGCCAAAATTTACTCACCGTCCAAAATACTGGTAGATTATTTTGAGGAGGGGGAAAAAGGATAAGGTCGTAAAATATACTGACGTGATTCATATTTTTTTCCTTTGCAGCGGAAAAGATACAAGCTTTGTCGGTTTTGTGTAAACATTTTTATACGCGGTTGAACTTTTTTCAAACTTTCGAACTTTTTTTAACAAAGGAAATTTGTATGGTATGCGGTAAAACCAATTGAATCCTTTTAAGGTTGAATAACACAACAGATAAAAAATTCGGAATCTTTATGTTTATTGTTTTTCGGATTTCAGCATCTAATGTTCTAATAAGACTCTGTTATTGACACCTACCCACTACCAAAACTTACCTACACTTTGATATTCGAAAATATAAAATCGGAGGAATTGGTTTTATTCAGAATGATTTCGTATTATTATGATATACCTGACTGTTCTGACTTCACTGACAGAGACTAAAACGGAAACCGATTTGCAGTCTCAGAATTGAAAATCTCAACAGAGTATTACAATTAACAACCCGAGTTTTTGAAATAAAAGAGTAGGTAAAGATCTAAAAACTGATGGATGAAAACTTGGATGAGAAATTTGACGCCTGTATGTATGCAATGCATTTTCTTAGACTGCATTTTTTTAACACTTTTGATATTCATTTATTTAAAAGCCAATAGTCAATAGTGATCCTGCTATAAGTTGAATTTTGGTTGAATTTTGAATTTTCTCACAAGATTTACCAACTATACTATTTTGAAGACCCAACTCCTTGGGATCATATTTATTTGATTCAATCACTTTTCTGTCAATCGCGTATTGAATCGAGCTTGTTTACCGATTATATTTTAAATCATAGATGCAATTCTCATGTCCATGGAATAGTCAATACCATTTTCTGGCCGGCACGAGTTCAATTCTCTTTGCAATGAACCGTATCAGGAAGTTGGAAGTAGTGCGCTGAAAACGAAACTGCAACAAAAAAATCTTCCACCCTCTGAGAATCCTGCCGGAGAGAAGTTGGGTACGTGATGCTATGCAGCAAACGAAGAGGAATGATCTGAAAATGCTTTTGATGATAACGGGATGAATAATTCACATCCGCTGCATACCACAACTGGAGAGTTGGTCAAATTAATCCGGAAAGATTCTCCGAAAGAACACTAAACATGAATGTATAAAAAGATCTCGAAACAAACTCATCAAGTGGATGGGGTTTTTATTGCTTTTCTATGTTCTTGTTACTAAGATTTTTAAGACTTTTTCGATATTTAACCACAGATGAAATTTAACTAGGGATTCATTTTGTTAAAAAAATTTATTTGCACTCACTAAGAGGGGTTAATTGAAATGATCGTTAGGGGTTTATATGGACATGTGGCTGAGTTGTAGAAAAATGGAGAAATAATTCATATGCGAGTTTCAAGCAATCCTAAAATAACTTTTTTTTTTTCTTTCAGGACCAATTTTTTCTTTGATTTTTTGCATTAAAGTCTATATGAAACCAATTTTTATTATATCCAATGAAAACACGTGTACTGCAAATAGTGAAGTTACATGGAGAATTTTTTCAACGCCGTTTTTGACAAAGTAAATTAATTCAAACTGCACCTTTTGAAGCAGTTTGAATTAATGTAGTTTACCAAAATCGCATTGAAACACACATTTGACCAAAACATTCTAGGGTACGTTAGTCATGGGCAGGGTTGGCATAATTCAACGGTCAACGGTAAAATGGTCCTTCAAACTCATTTGACTGTTCCTTAACGACCAGTCAATTCGTTTGCCAGTCATTCATTCCCCAGTCATTTGAAGCTAAAATAATAACCTAGTCAAGCAATCGCATTTCAACGACCGATGACGAAAAAGAAACGCATTTATTATTATTGTTACTCCAACCAGCAAGCCGAAGACGACCGAAGACGAAAAAGAAACGCATTTATTATTATTGTTGCTCCTGCCAGCAAGCCCGTTTTCAGTTTTTTATTGCTATTGTTGCTCTCTGCCAGCAAGTCGTTCAATTAGTTGTACCTGCCGGCAGCAGCCGATCGAGGATGTGTAGGAGCAGGAGCTTTGCCAGTCGCATGACGGAGAAATGTTGATTGTTGTCGTGCTTTATCCGTCATGCGAGTAGTGAGGCTCCGTCATTGAGTAAGGTGCCGGTCGTTTGACGAAAAAAAAACTAGTCGGGTCAAGCGTAACGGGCGAAATTTACCAACCATGGTCATGGGTCTAACATAGGGTTGCCATCCGTCCCGCTTTTTTGTTGAATTTCCCGCAGTCCTGCTTTTTCATCAAAATGACCCGCTTTTTTATGTATAACTTTTACAAACTTCACTGATTTACACTCAATTGCAATTCATTGGTTCAACACATAAAATCTTTCGAATACGTCTTTTTCTCAAAATAATCATCAAATTTTCAGAGTTTACATAAGGTTTTGTATAATATTAGTATACTATACTAATGTATTGTATTAGTATTATAGTGAATAGCCCTAAAGATACAATAAAATTCTAATTCAGTTAAGCGTTCTTTGAGCACGTTCAACCAATGCAATATAAATAACTTTTGTTTGAAGAAAATATTGTTTAAGTTGCTTCCAAATGATTATAGATCTTAATTTTTCGACAGAATCTTAGTTAAATTACCTTTTGTTCACCCCTTTTTCGACTCAGTAGTTTAAGGGGGAGTAGGGTCTAACGGGTAAAAAAAAAACACCATTTTCACAAATTTTTTTAAGAGCTATCGTTCAAACAAATGTATTCAAAATTTTTGCATTATACAAAGCATTGTTAAAAGAACATTTAGTAATTTTTTTGTAGAAAAATATTGAAAAATGAGCCGGTGACGGAGCACTTTCGAGGATGCCTTTTAGAAAACAGGATTTGCGGTGGACACTGTATCTCAGCACAGAATCATCTGAAGTCAAAAAATCAGAGCTAAATATTTTTGATAGATGTTTTTCTGGACCCTAACGATTTTATTTAACTTAAAAAATTTTTTTTATGAAATTTTTGTGGCTGTTTGAAGTAAAAACTACGATTTTTCACGAAAAAATTCGCCATTTTTTATCTGTAAAATCTCCTCAAAGTAAAAAAACAAAAAAAGAAAATCGTTGGGGTTTGGAATTTTATATGTAGAAAATATGTTCCAAATTTGAAAAGAATCGAATAAGTATGTAGTTTTCAAATGACGATGTCCACTGACTTTAAAAATGTGCTTTCGAGAAAAACGCGTTTGAAGTTTCTGCTCTAGAATTCTTGCAGTATTAGATAAGAGGAGATAAAGGCCTATAATTTCTACAGTTTTGTTTCGATTGACTTGAAAATTTGACACAACATTCTTGAAATGTTTTACAATAAGAAAATAAAAATTGATTTTTTGAAAGTGTTAGACCCTACTCCCCCCTAAAAGTATACAATGATGAAATGTTATCTTGAGTTTTCAAATTTTGAAAACAAATTTGAAATATGTATGCTTTTGCACAAAGGTTTTTCATGCGATATAAAATCCGACGTTGACATGTAGGACAAAAATTTAAAATTTCTTTTAAATAACGTGTAAATTTGCGAGAAAGTCATGAAAGAAAAACTGATCAAAATCAATCCGCGTTTAAAAAAACCTTAGTTTTCTTTCTATGAATAACTTAGGCTGATTGTACATATACTTATAAGTTTGGCAATACAATTAAGCTTTTTTTTAAGTGTTTCTTTAATATCCCGCTTTTTTCGGCTGTGTCACGCTTTTTTGTCGTGAAATGTTCCGCTTTTTTCTGAAAGTATCTGGCAAGCTGTTAGACTAGTGTTTAGAACTCCCAATCGTTCAAAATAACCTTAAAGGCTTAAAGTTCTGATAGCAGAATTTACGATAAGGTTGCCAGAATTTTTTTCAGCACCTAAACGGGCCGGATAAATCGTGGCAAATTTATCTAAAAACCTAGCAAAATCCGGGCATTTGTTTCGAAAATTGTCGACCAAAAATCCGGACAATATCCGAGCCAATTTTTTCAGAACTCAGGAAATACTCCACAAAAATCGATAAAAAAAAAACTTCAAATATTTTTTCTCATTAAAACTCATCAGTTTATTTAATATCGTATTTTAGACTTCCAAAAAATCTTTCAATATTATGTTTATAAAAATTGCTCAGAAATCAGAAATGTGATTCAAATCGCATAAATAAATAAAAAAAAAGTGCAACACAATTGGTTTTGATGTTTGATTTGGCAAATAAACTGAATCAATCCGGGCAAAATCAGGGCCGTTTTCGATGAAATCCGGGCAAACAGGCCGGACCGGACTTTTCCCAAATTTTGTATTAAATATCCGGACAAACCCGGATAAAACCAAGCAATCTGGCAATCTAAATTTACGTCATTATTCTTGTTTCTTTTTTCTATCTAGACGAATGAAAAAGAAGCTTTAGGGTACAAGCAATACCTTATATGCATGCAGCAAAACGAATATTTGAAGTTATGTCTTACTTCCTTACTTACTTATTTCGCTTTTTTTTTAAATCGTCATTAAAAGAAAATTCAAAAGAAAATGAAAAATTCAGAAAATCAGAAGTTGCAGCGCATACGAAATTCATAACCATCCGCTTATTATGAAAGTAAGCATTTGAGGCAAAGAAGTGACAATTTTTCAAAAAAAAAGTTGTCACTAAATTAAATTACATAGGTACATTTCTGAAATGAAATGTATAGTTGATAAATTGTCAACGAATTCAAACTTAACACTCTAAGTAACTCAACAAAAGTTGTTAGGCGAAATTCGGCCCAAAAAATATCAAGTTACAGCTGTTTGAGTTTGGAGGACCGATTTTTTGCGGCCTTAGTTCTTTATGTTTTAATTCAGCTTATCAATAAGGCTATTATTATATAGAATACGGGCAGTTACAAACGCGTGTATGTTAAAAACAATACTTTCGATTGAAAAATTTTAGGGAAGGTTTTAATATGATTTTTAATGAAAAAATATACAAATCAAATGTATCGTTGATTACAGGAAACACTCTTGCTTTATCATGAAATCTCTTTTTTATATTTGCAGACTTTTTTCAGTTCTGTAGTAATCTATTTTTTTCCACAGAAGTAGAACCCTTGAAAAATCATAATATTTTACATGAATCAGCTGGAAAACCCAATTGGAATTTGATTTGATTTGATTTGATTTATTTATTTATTCTTGCAATTCAAGATACAATCTTATAAGACATTGCAATCGGCTTGTACTGGGTTAACAAAAAAACAGTAATTAGAATTTCTGGGGCTAAACTTATTAAATCTTATCCTAACCTAACCTGGCTAAACATTCTCTCTTAAAACAAACGATATTATGGTTCATTTTGATTTCATCAGGTATTTGTTCCAGTAGACAATGCCTCGTACAAATAGTGTGCCATTGTAGTGAGCGGTAAAATTTCTTGGGATTACCAATTTTCTTACTCGATAACTTCTGAATGGTATAAACTTTTGATGAAGGTAGCTTGGTGTACCTGTTGTGTATATTTTCTGTATCATGATGTTTGAGCGGTGCTTGAAGAAGTCACGAAACGAACAGCCGATGAAACTTCGATGATGTACGCTAACACTCGCGTATCGATCCAGTTTGAATATCCATCTGATGCAGTTGTTGATTGTAATGCGTAATCTATCCACAGCGGCTGCTGAAGCATTTAATAAAAACTCCGATCCAAAGGTGAGGTGTGGTAAAATCAAGGTTTTGGCTATTTTCAGTCTAAAATGTGGTGGAAGCATGTTTGCTGTTAGTTTCAAATGACGGAGAACTGCATAGATTTTACCACATTGTGAATTGACTTGGTGGTCCCACTCTAGGTTACTCTGGAAAATTATACCAAGATTTGATACTTTATCAACATACGAAACATTAGCTGATCCAAAAATTATAGGTGGGAGGTCCAAAACCACTCGATTACGAGAAATAAACATCACGTTGGACTTTGCAGCGTTTATTGGAAGCATATTAGTGTCGGACCAAACTTGAATGTGCTCCAGATCTTCATTCATCAGTCGTGCCATTTCTTCAAGCGAGCTGGTAGATGAGCAAAGGTATAGTTGGACATCATCGGCAAACATGTGTATTTGGCTGTGGCTGATAATTGATGGCAAATCGTTGATAAACAAGCAGAATAATAAGGGACCCAAAACTGAGCCCTGAGGTACACCAGACAATACAGGAACAGGGTCTGAACAAAATCCATTCACGCTTACAATCTGCGATCTTCCAGACAAGTATGACTGGATCAAGTTTACAGCTCCGGCTGAGAAGTTGAATTAAGCTGAGAGTTTCCTTAACAGTTTAACATGAGCAACCCGGTCAAATGCTTTGGAGAAATTTATCATCATCAGTAACGCAACACCTTTTTTGTCAACAGTAGCATGTACATCATCATGCACTTTAAGAAGGGCTGTAGTTGTGCTATGGCCAGATCGAAATCCCGATTGATTAGAGTTCAGTAAACTTGTTGAGTCCAAAAAAGCAGTAATTTGACTTTTCAAATTTTTTTCAAACACCTTCGATAACGTACATAATATACTTATTGGACGGAGATTGTTCAAATCAAAACTTTTCCCTTTTTTGCGTATTGGTAGTATTTTTGCCATTTTCCAGGTTCGAGGGAATTTGGATGTAGACAAAATTAAGTTGAAGATGAACGTTAAGGGATTGATAAGCGATGGTAAAATCAGTTTCACGAATTTTATTGGAATGTTGTCGGATCCAACTGCGTTAGATTTAACGGATGAAGGAGCTAGAATGACGTCATTTTGCGTAATCCTTGAAAATCCGAAGCCGTACGGGTTCACAGGGGGCAACCAAAATAGTGTTCATCGCTTGTAAAATTTGCGGTGAAGTGATTATTGATTTCATCAGGAGATTCAGTAAACAAGATATCACTTTCATTGCTGGATGGTCTTACAGCTATGTCCTTGAGACTTTTCCATAACAACTTATTTGAGTTTGAATGTTCTACGGTTTGCTGAATGTAAGTAGCTTTCGCTTCATTGATCAAGGTAGTTACACGATTCCGAAGACGTTTATACTCCGCATGTGAAAAATCAGTTCTGCTAGCAATCCAGCATCTGTACGCTAGATCCCTTTCAATCATCGCCCTTGAAATATTTTGATTAAACCATATTTTATTGACCGCAGGTTTTAAAACACGTAATGGAACAAAGGTATTAAACAGCCCTATGATTATTTGACTGAACAAGTCAACAGCCGTATCTACGTCACCAACTGGATATAAGTTTGACCATTCAATAGAAGCAATTGCTGATTCCAGTCGTTGGAAGTCAATTCTTGTGTAGTCCCTTGTGGTTATAGATTGAACCGAAACTCTTTTCGGAATATTCAACGATGCAAAAATGGCGTCATGTCTGGAAAATCCAGGGGCAGACACTTGGTTGAAGTTGAGAACGAAATCCTGGTTGTTCGTCATCAGAAGATCAATCAAAGAACTCCCACCCTGATAATGATGAGTAGAGTTTTCATTGACACATCCAAATCCAAAGTACTCCAGAACGCCGCAAAACCGATTCGACACTGCATTATTTTTAGTAGGATCTATGTTAAAATCACCTAGGATTGCCATTTCGCTATACAGCAACGATATATCGGAAAGTTTTTGAAACAGTTTTTCAGAACAATCGTTCCTTGGAGGATTATAAAATAACGAAAGCGAAAATTTTCTTGAATAACATTGTAGTTCAATGAAAATGTATTCGGTTACATCTCCATTTCCAGTCACGTTGAATTCTGATTTGTCAATTACTTTGTAATTGATTCCACTCCTGATATATACACATAAACCGCCACCTCGAGCATATATTCTATCGTTGCGTACAAAGTTGGAATTTGATGGAAACCTTTGATCTCGTTATTCCTCCTTTGATCTCGAACAATTTGAGCTCTTTAATTCGATTTGTACATAAATTTCTTTTTCCATCAGAACACATTTGACACATTAGACTGAGTCGGTTTGAGGTCAAATTTGAAGGGTTTGAATTTCTCAAACCCTAGCGCCTAAAAAGTTTTGTTTTGATTCAAAACTCATCCAGGATTTTTTGCAGAATTTTTAAGTATTTCACATTAACATGAGTAAATTTGAACTGTAAGGTTTGTATGGGAAAATTGAATATTTTGTATTGAAAACTCAACATAACTTTAGTTTCTTCCGTGGAACCGAGCCTGCTAAAGGTTTTTGTGCCAGTTTATAAATTTTCTAGAGTAAATTTTGCGCTGAACAACCTTTGTTCAAGACCGTAACTTAGTATCTTATTAGACACAAAAGTTATTAGCTATTTAACAGGGGTATGACTTTTAGAACACTATTAGTTGTTTACTGGTTTTCTACTAGTCAGGCAACACTCTTTACCTTCCGGATACGGATTTGCTGCATAATTAAGGGGTCTGGATTCAGTTATTCGCTATAACCATAGGCCTTTAACCCTCGTGGCGATCAAGTACTCCACTTCGATGTTTGGTTTAAACTTCGTGAGCATTCTATAAAGTTTACCTGTGCTTCTTCTATTTGAGCCAAAAAATCTAGAAAAAAACATAGTTTCATTTCATTCAACTCACATACGTATTTCAGTGTTATTACACTAAATAATTACAATGATCTGCAGATTTTTCCATAGTGTTAAGCTTAACAATCGTTTCACTCAAAATCGGTGGAAAATGAACGATGGGTAGTTTCTTGTAAAAAAAAAGTCTTCAATTGCTCACGGTTAATTAAATTTTAACCAACCATTCGAAGTTGAAGTGGTATCACCTTGTTCATCCTCTCACGCAAAGTCTTTTAATAAAGAATCCAATTTCCGGCATATCGTAACTTGTTTGTCCTCCAACAGGCTTCCATACCTACATAATTCAGCGCAAGGGGGGAAACTTGCTCGAGGGTATATCGCGCTCCCTGTATCAGAATCCGATCAAATTAATTCCATATCCTCTTTTTTCTTCGCTCTATTTCTGGAAGGCATCGATGTGTGCAGCGATCATTTCCCGTCGTGATTCGTCCGACCATAAACGAACCCTTTTCGTGTGTGCGCTCGCCAAATATGAACCTAACTACACACCTACGCCATCTGCTGGGGCAGCAAAAATAAAATCTAACTGACGGAAACCATGAAAACGAATGGAAAGCTCACGATTGCTGGCTGCCGGAAGTTTGCTCGATGGAGTCGCCCGGGCGTAATTGAACCATCCAACTTTGCGGAGCTCCAAGCGTTAGGTGTTGGAAACTTCATTAGCACTTTCGTCAAACTTTTCCCCTAGATGGATACACGCTTATACAAATAGTTTCTCTCACCTATTTGTTTGGCCGGAGCTTTTATCTTTTATCCACTGACTGTTAGCTAGATTGGCGGATTATGTGCCGTTGAAGGGTGAGTGTCAGTTTCATCAAACTTTTATACTTGCCCAAGGTGAATCAGTTTAGTGTTAATAGTCATTTGCATATGGGGAGAACTGACGGCTCTTTATTTAATGAATAAAGTCTCTTAGGCTTGAGTATGTGTAGTTTTACAGTTTGCCAATAAAATCGTTCATTCTGATAAGATAATTACAGCACTGAGTCGAAAATCACATTTAAAAAACTCAATTATTTGCATCAAACGCATTTGTTGCATTTGCATTAACACTTACATAAATTTCAGTCTTTCAAGTAGTTCGTGGATATTTTACTCGTTATTTTTGCCAGTTATTTTGAAATTTACAAAAACATGTAGTTTTTGTATTAAATTTTACATTTTTTCTGTCCAAAAAGTTTTTAATGATATAAGCATAAGGGTGCTGCATACATTTAGGGGTAAAAAATATTACAAAAAAATATACTAGCTGAAATCATAGCATAGCATAGCATAGCATAGGGTGACTACACACATCTTGCATTGGCTGATACACGAGGTACAACTAAAGATCAATCCCGACACGAGATGCCAAAACAAGTATCTGGACTCAATACTCGTTTCAAGTGCTGATATTGAGTATTAGTGTGGTACCAAAATGCACACCGCGGCAAGTCAATGTAATCATAGAAGGGATGGTCTGAAACAGCTAAATAAACTTTTCAGGTGCAGAGAACTCATACGACCCTACATACAGATGCTGTTTTCAGACAGGAGAGGGGAGGGTTTTTTTATGTTTACGGGAAATCCTATTTGGCAAATAGGATTGATGAAAAATAATGTCATGATTTACAAATAAATACAAAACTCAACAAATAAATACAAAAACAATGGAACGAGCTCACCGATTTTGTTATGTACTCAGGCTTCATTGGCGCCTTTCTGAGATGTGGAACCTACTGACTACCTTTCGAAAAACTAAGGCCAATCCACGCACATTGAATAAAACTTTTTTCTACAAATTTTCACTATTTTCAAATAAATTAGCTCGGGTACTTTTCACACCTTGAACTTTTGCTTGGTATCAACGATCCACCTACCGCGGCCCTTCCTGGCCAATGGCATTACGGTTGCACTCCGTGATTAGTTCCTAAAATCAGGAGAGCCCTTTTTTCTCCCTTTTCGATGTCTCCATTTGTGTGCTGTCTTCAACTGGGGTATTTTGTCCCGAAAAAAAAACGATTTACACTTGATTTTCAATGATTTTCGAATCTTTTTCACAAGCTTGAAATGAAGAGCTCGAAAAAACATGTCAGTTTTATGTCATAGACTACTTAGATCGTCCAAAATATACTAGCTGAAATCATCAAAAATAATGTTTGGATGGATGAAATCATGAAACCTACAAACGCGTGATGCAAAGCAATCATATTCCAGCATATGGAAACGAGATTTAAAAGGTGAATCTTCGATTTTCATGTTGATGCATTGCCTAAACTGGTAACTGAGTTATGAAAATATTCACTTAAAAATTTGGTGATTGTGCAATAAATAATTTTACAACAACATTGTTTGTATAGGATAATATGAGCAATATAAAGTATGTAGGTGATAATCGTCATACAGGGTAAAGTTTTCGGCGGCATCGAAAATTGTAAAAATGTGTACATCTATTGTTTGATTTCTCAAATTTTCTATGAGAATCAAAAACTTTAAAAAACTATTGCACGATATGAGAAACTGTATGATCATCATTTTGTTATCATCAAATGATAACTTCATTACATTTTATTAAAATTAAATTGAATAAGAGTTGTGGTATAGAAATGTTGCATCTAACCCTGCTGTTGCATGATGCCCTGTTTTACGGTACAATATTTTCTATACAAACATCCGTCCAACAAAAGATTGAAATCGCCTGTTGGATGATAACGAAACTCATTTTCAACCCGGCACCATTTTTGATCGAGCGCATCGATTTGGATGAAAATTGCCCAGGTACAAGAAACATTATTGCATCGTTAGACTATATGTGATGTTTTTTCAAAACAAACTTTTAAATAAACAGCAAATTTTATAAAACACTCTCAATGATTCCTTTTTACTAGAATAGCTGTATTTTTTTTTCGGTCATTGTACTGTGCCCAAATTTGATGAAGCGTTAGTTGGATAGTTGAACTTGATTGTGTAAAAATATATGAAAAAATATCAACTGAAAGAGAAATTGAAGGTTGCCCAAGTTGGAAGCGAGTGCGCTGTTTCACACAATTTCTTTCGTTTTTTTTTAACAAAACTGTAGATTATTTCGATTATTATCAACAACCCTTCCTCTCAATCCAACGATGCGTCGCATTATTTGGGAAAAATATTTTAGTAATTTGGCTGATAAATTTTAGGTTTAAGAATTTTAGTGGTCAAAATGTAGATTGCCGTACTCTTAACAATGTAACCTACAATTTGAAACTAACAAAAGTTTTATTTTCCAAGCAGTTCAATATAAAAGCAATATCATCGTTGCCTCACATCTTGCCTCCTCTACAGCCTTATCAGAATTTATTACAGAATCAAAAACTTCTGCTCTGTTTGAAGAAGAAATCCAGTACAAATTTGAGAAAACGTTTTGTAGTTTTTGATTTCTAATTTTACAACAAATTCTTAGTTACACAATTCTAAGTGTGTCCTCATAGGAAGTATGCGATGTGTGTAACACGAAAATATGCGCCTGAATGACGCAACACGAATACGTAAAACGAACAAGAAAAATGCTTCAGAGTACAGTTTTAGTTGCGTCACACCATTTAATTTACCCCAAAGTAACTTCTATATTTCTTAACCAATTTTAATGCTATAAAAAGTGTAAAAATGGCTTCAAAAGTATGAAAGAATCAAAAATTGAAGGATGCCGGGGTTTGAAAGACTTAGGGCTTGCAAGGTACATCTTTCTTCGTAGACGACTTGAACGGATCTGTCACAATTATTGATGTTTTTATTGATGTTCTTGGCCTACTGATTTTTATCTTATTTCTAGACTGTGCCAACCTGATAGCTACAAAATATTTTAAAAAAACATCATAAAGCTTTGCAAACCTAAAAATACTCCTACAAGTCGTTGGGTCATCAAAATATACCACTTTTACCATTTTCTATTAATACAAAAGTTTTAAAAACATTGCTCAAAACTATTTGACATCCAGAGAGCAGTTGGCATGCGCCATGTTTATAGTTAGAGAACACGGTATAATTATATAAGGTAGGCTACTAACGCGAGAAAACAACTCGTTGAAATGCAAACTAGTGACGTCATTACTATCTGCCTATAGCGTGCCAAGCAAAAAGTTTTGCGCGCGTAGATCACTAGATGGATAGTAATGACGACATTATCGGGAAGATATCACCTTATTATATTGTACACAGTGGTTAGAGAACATAAAAAAATTTTCAGTTTTCCCGACCCCTAAGAAAAATTAAGACCGATCAGCAAAAACCACATTTTTGTTATTGAAAGAGAACTTTTCAGTTACAGGTACATACTTAATTATTTAGGCGCCTCACCTGAGAGGGTTTCAAATATCCGATAAAGCTTTGCCTTCCGATGGCATTTCTTCAGGGGCGAATCTTTTTCTCTCTCCTGTATATTTTTAAGCTTCAAGGATATCCATTGAGGCCCTCAGGATCAGAGGGGTGCAAATGCCAAAATTATCATTTTGAGTTAAGTAAACCTAACGATTCCTCATATATCAATGTACATTTGATGCAAAATTCAGATTCTCAGAATTCTTTTGGACACTTTTTTAAAGGAATTTAAACTGCTCGAATTCGAAAAATATATGAAAATCGAGCACCTTCGCAACTTTGAAGCGCATTTTCTCGAAACTATCATTTAGCCACTTGCACCCCACTGATCCCAAGCTATTCAATTGGTTTAAGGTACAATTTAGGCTCTTAATTTAGGCAGCAGTTTTTCTTCCATTTTCAACAATAGTGTCTCGCCAACCTCTTTTGCTTCATCATCCCGCTTACGCACTTTTGCAAATTCCTGGTCTATTATTTCTCATTTCATAACCCGAAAATAATGCATCATGCAGCTGAAGCAAACTTTACAACGACAACTCGATTTAATCCATTTCACTGAATCTAATACACTCTATCAAAATTTGATTATCAACAAATATATCAACAAAGTTGTTCCAATTTTCCATGCGTTTGTTCTAAAAACTGTAAAGAGACATTATGTCTCATTATGTCATAGTTCAATAAAGACGATGCTAGCAGTAAAATAACCTTACTCTGTTTAAAATTTTAGGCATACCTCGAAGGTCCGGATCGAAAAACGTCGACTATTAC
The DNA here is from genome assembly GCF_029784155.1 of Uranotaenia lowii. Classification (NCBI taxonomy): domain Eukaryota; kingdom Metazoa; phylum Arthropoda; class Insecta; order Diptera; family Culicidae; genus Uranotaenia; species Uranotaenia lowii. Next base: position 245,933,582 of record NC_073692.1, on the reverse strand, counting down.
CAGCATTACAGTTTTGTTCTGTACCGTACCAAAAGAAGAAAAAAACCACATCCAACGACCATGAAATTTGCTACCACAACGCCAATAAAAGCAAATGATCTTACTGAGGGAAATGCATATCAATGCCTAGCCAAGCGAATCGTCCGAGGGAAGCGGAAACGGAAACGGCAACAGCAACAGCACAGCAAATGGTCCATCGCCGAACGTGTCCACCCGGCGTCACGTTTCAGTTCCGGTGAACCGGCAAACTGGTTGCATTCAATATGAAAAATAATTCACTATTTATGTTTGGTTTTTTCCTCGCGCTTTTTATTTATTAAAAATGCTCTCAACGAAACGAAAACAGCTTCCCGAAATCCCACTGTTGCAGCTGCGGAAAATTGGATCCGGGATAGATTGATGATTCATTTAAAACAACAGCCATTCATTGATTCATATAGCATCGATCATCCAAAATGTGAAAGCGCTTAAGAGCAAACATAAACAGAAATGCAAAATCATGAATAAACAAGCTGACAGGTTTCGGCGGATATGAATTTTCAAGCACTTACTCCTGCACTCTGTTTGCAGAGCGCGTTTATTTCAGTGCACTATTGGCCGGATTAAACAGAGTGATCGAATAAAAAGGCGTTAATCTGAAGTGTGGGGATTTATAATTATTGAATAGAGTGAATCCAATAGTGGTTAACGGATGCACTAATTTGATACGTGTGATACGAGCATTAATGCGCGATTGGCGGTTGACATTTTTCCACCGAGAAAACATGCGTTAAAATCATGATGATGGATTAAAGTTTATTAACGTAACACCGATTAAACGATTGACCAACGATTTAATCAGGTAACCTTTGTCATCTGGAAAACACCTACCTGCATGACATGAGTTTCATTCCATTTCCGGAACGTTTCTAAACGCTACATCTTTCTAACGCAGTGTTATTTATACCTACCGTAAAACGGGGTAACATTGATCAACGGGGTAACTTTGATCCACATGAAAATTTTCCACATCATCTAAATTTAAAATATCTCAAAACTTTTTTTCTACGTTAAGTTGAGTTTCAAATTGGAAAAACTTGGTTAGTATTTGAAAATTTCAAATGTAAGTAAAGATGTAACATCAAAGTCTTGTAAAATGTATTTTTCGAATGCGTTTAGAAGCAGCAGGTTGATTTATATGAGAGTCCATCTTTTTTCCTTAGTAAATGTATAGTTTTGATGTAAATTTTGATGTATTTTGGGGAAAATTTTTTATATTTGAAAAACTTTTTGGTTGTTTTTGCAGCAGAGGCAATAAAAATGTTGGAAGCGATCTATCCAGTCCTGAATTAGCGCAACGAGTATTAAATTTGTATGGGAATACAAAATTGTTATTCTATAATCGCCAGAGATGTGCTGAAAGTTCCAAAAAGTAACTTTAGATGAAAAATATTTCTTGATTCTTGCAGTACAATTCATGTGAACAAGTACACACCCTAACTTGTACCCCAGAAAAGATATTTGATGTTCTACATTTAAAAATATATATTTTTTTAAATAATTTTAGCGTTTGTGATTGCTTCTTTGAAAACTGTGTAACCGTAGGATGAGAATAAAAAGTTTCAAAAAACTGCTTAGCATAGCCAGGGAATTGATTGATTTAGGGGAGATGGGGGCATAATGGCCACCTTAAGGAAAACGGTTATTTAACCATAGAAAATAGCTATAATATGGAGGTTACATTATTGTTTCGTGTTCAGACACTTGAAAAGCCTATTCCCTAATGGGCAGAAACGTGAAAAACTAGATGAAAACGTTAAAAAATGCATTTTTATAAATTTTGCCAAAAGCTGAAAACCAGCCACTGTAGAGGCATAATGAGAACCCCCCCTGAGGCAGTATGAGCACGATTAATTAGGGCAAGATGTGCGTTTTCTGCCGGGGAATCTAGCAGCGAATTCAATTCGATGAAGTCAGGTGAGTCGTAGATTCATCAAACAAAGCAATAACAAAATAATCTAGGTCTGTTCGTAGAATACAAACAATTCACGCACGCTCATACATTATGTGCTTTGTTCGGAGGATGATGCTACTAGCCGTATAATGTAACAATAAAAAAATCGATCATGAATTGTAAATGGAAAAAAAATCACCTCGAACAGAAATCTAACGCTAATCTTTTGATTACCTCTCCGACACCTTACCAATAGGCTAAATCGTCGGATGAAAACTAGTCAAGGTGTGGCGCTATAAATCAATTTTAATTCGCTGCTAGATTCTACGGCAGAAAATGCTCATTATGCCTCGATAATATGGTGCTCTATATGCCCCTAGTCAACAAATTTAAGTAAAAACGTGTTTTAAAATTGATAAAAGTGAAAAATCAAAAATTTTATGATGGTAAAAATTGAGAAACAATGTGTACATCATGTTGCAGTGCGTACATTATAGATCAAGGTTATTTTAAGATCATAAGAGCTTATTTCGTGGTGCTCAAAAATTATAATATTTTCGTAACTTGAGAACCAAGCTATTTGTTTTTGAATATCTCAGTAAAGATGATAAGGAGATTCCTTTTTTTGTGAAAAATTAATACTATAGGAAGTACGAAACAAATCCTCATGAAAATTTATTTAAGAAAATACGTACTTTCGTAGAAAATAGTAGTGCTCATTATGCCCTGGGTGCTCGTTATGCCCTCATCTCCCCTATATAACCTTTATAAAAACATTTCATCAAATTATTGAACGCTCTAGGAACCAAAGTCTGTTATTCAAAATACTTTTAAATGGATTCAGATTTTTTTATTTTCAAATGGTTTTTAACTTTTTTTTTTCATGAAATGCTTAGCTGCTTGTCATGTTAGCAAAAAATTGAGCTTGGATACAATAAAAACCAAAAATCAAAGATCAACTTCATTTCAAGTTCAATTGAATTTTCTGGATGATTTAATGTGCAAAAATTTCTTCTTCCATACACATTTCCATACAAAATTGAAACGCATTGCGTTAACTCAGGAATAAAAAATAATCATCTCAAATTTTACACTGATGCTTGGTGATCCAAAAAGCATAAACAAACATAGAGGAGCGAAAAATCATTTTTTTTTTTGCAATGAATGAAGATTATCAAAATCAATTAGCAGGAAACCGCATGGCTCAAAATAGATTAATGAAAAAGTTATTATGATTTCAATATTGAGTTAAAAAAATTATGACAATAATTTAAACGGTACACTGCACTGCAAATTATAGTAAAAAATTGATAAATCTATGGATAGGGGTCTCAACCCAAGACCGTGTTATCAATTTTAGATTTTCAATAGATACCGTCAAACGTGGCATCATGCAACAGCGGGCTTAGATGCAACATTCGTATATCACAGCACTGATGTAATTTTTAATTTTAGTGTAGCTGACCCGGTGTGCTTAAAAAACAACAACTTTAAAATGGGAGCTGGAACTAGAGTTGCACTTCAAAGATTATTTAATCGCATTTTCTGAAACTTGATCTCTAAATGAGTTATCCGAGATCTCGAATTTTTGCTCTGTTTTTATAAGCTTCATTGATTCTTTAATTATGGCAAAATGTATGTTTTACTGGTATGGAACCATCACCGTTTCCTCAATTCAAAGCGAAAAGAGCACACGAACTACTATAGATAAATATTATCTAAATAACATCACATTTCGCTCCGTTTGTAAGTTTCGAGATTGAAGGGAGGTTCTCAAATTACAACCTCTCTTACGTTAGGTGGTCTCTATTGCTTAATAAGAACTCGATTTATGTCAAAAAAGTTGTATGGACACCCGCCTTTCGCATCCGCAACTGCTGGAAGGTGGTAGGAATCCTATTTTTCGCAATTAAAAATAAATTTGAAATATTTCACAAAATGCGACTTTCAGATCTTTTTATATCTCTTTAAAATGTTTCTGACATGGAAAAATTAAAACAAAAATATATATTCCAATACATAAATCGTTAGAATATAATATGAACTTCATAACACCATATTTTCAAAACAATGGTAAAATCTCTACATTTTTTCAGATAAAGTTTTCTAAAATGTTCATTATGGGTTCACATGATCCCTAGAATTCAAAAAGGTATTGTTTTCTTCTAAATTGATCGTGATCATTACTGATTTCAAGATAACGATTATTTATTCAATATCTGACATTTATACAAAAATTGTCTGGCATAAAGGGCTAAGAAAGTTGATTTTCTCTTAAGTTTAGAAAATAGCGCCTGATAGTATGCAATGACACTAGGGTTGAGACAAAGTTTTGGAATTTTCTTTTTCTGACATTTTTAAATTGTGAAATGAGATAAACACATGACCAAAATAGTAATTTGACATTCTTTTTTGAAATTTTATTTGTTTTTTTTCCAAGGACTTGGCCCCCGGAATGAAGGATCAAGTCTCCTTTAAATTTTTACAACTTTCTTAACGTAACACCACTTGAAAGTAATTTTTGAAAACTTCTGGATAAAAAACACAACTCGCAGCAAATTGAGGATACTTGATTCCTCACTTATATCTCGAAACTGGAATGTCTTACATGAATCAAACATTCTAAAAAAAATTTCCATGTAGAACAAAACAATAAACATGTTATCTCGATGAAATTGAACTTGAATGTGGCTTGAAGATCGTTTTTATCACTTTAAAATGTTTCCCACACGAAAAAATTATAATAAATATATTTTTCCAATATGTCAATCGTTAGAGTATAACATGAACTTTTACCATTTAGAAAAAGTTTTTTAAGATGTACATTAGGGTGTCCCAAAATTGCATAACTTCTGGGAATCTGGGGGCTCACCCTCCAAATGGTAGATTAGGATGTGCAGAACAAACTTTTGTATGGGGCCGACTAAAAAAAATCATGTTTAGAGGTTCCGCAAGCGCGATCTTTGAAAAAAGTCTACTTTCAAAAGATTTGATTTTAAATTAATTCTGGGTTCAAAAATTTGCATAAAATTTATATATTTTATATTATTTAAATTTTGTTTGAGTTAAATACCACACATAAAAAATGAAAATGAACCAAATTAGTATCAAAATGTAAAACAAGCAAGCTATTTCCAAGAAAAAAATTTTTTTTGGTCCAAAAATTTCGAATTCAACTGACCAAAATGTGTACCAAGCGTAAAATATTGTTGATACCAATGCCATCAAAAGATGCGGATTTTTGTGCAATTAAACTTTGCTGAACAAAACATGTTGTTTGTATCATCGTGTGAAGAGCTATTCACGGTTTAATCCTCAATAAAAATCAAAATTTAGGATATTTTTTATTCAATTTATCCAATTTGTCTTAATAAAAACATACTTTAAAATCAAAATACTTGCAAAAAAAGACTTTGATGGTTTAAGGGATTCATCAGAAGGCCATATGCCAAATTTGAGCGGAATCGAACAACAGGAAGGGGTTGCACTGAATCTCAAGTGTGAAAGGGATTCTGAGACAAAGTGTTCTAAAGAAGCATAAAAAAAAGGTTTTTCATCATACATTTTTATCCTTATCAATCCATTGCTTGATTATGTAGATTTTATTAAAATTTCAATTAAGACTAACATTTCACCTGAAGACTGCAACTCGATTGGACTTCAAATAAAAAAGTTATGGCTGTTCGAAGATTGTATTTTTGTGGCAAATTGTCGTTTAACACACAATGAGTACATTTTACTCATTACGTTTTACAGGACAATTTGTAACCAAAACACAATCTTTGAACAGCCATAACTTTTTTGTTTTAGGTCCAATCTAGTTGCAGTCTTCAGGTGAAATATTAGTCTTAACTGAAATTTTAATAAAATCTTCATAATCAAGCAAACGATTGATAAGGAAAACAAATGTATGATAAAAAACCAGTTTTTTATGCTTCTTTAGAACACTTTGTCTCAAAATCCCTTTCACACTTGAGATTCAGTGCAACCCCTTCCTGTTGTTCGATTCCGCTCAAATTTGGCATATGGCCTTCTGATGAATCCCTTAAACCATCAAAGTCTTTTTTTGCAAGTATTTTGATTTTAAAGTATGTTTTTATTAAGACAAATTTGATAAATTGAATAAAAAATATCCTAAATTTTGATTTTTATTGAGGATTAAACCGTGAATAGCTCTTTACACGATGATACAAATAACATGTTTTGTTCAGCAAAGTTTAATTGCACAAAAATCCGCATCTTTTGATGGCATTGGTATCAAAAATATTTTACGCTTGATACACATTTTGGTCAGTTGAATTCGAAATTTTTGGACCAAAAAAATTTTTTTTCTTGGAAATAGCTTGCTTGTTTTACATTTTGATACTAATTTGGTTCATTTTTCATTTTTTATGTGTGGTATTTAACTCAAACAAAATAAAAAAAAATATAAAATATATAAATTTTATGCAAATTTTTGGACCCACAATTTATTTAAAATCAAATCTTTTGAAAGTGGACTTTTTTCAAAAATCGCGCTTGCGGAACCTCTAAACATGATTTTTTTTAGTCGGCCCCATACAAAAGTTTGTTCTGCGCATCCTAATCTACCATTTGGAGGGTGAGCCCCCAGATTCCCAGAAGTTATGCAATTTTGGGACACCCTAATGTACATGTTATGGGTTCACTTGATCCGTCGAGTCTAAGAAGAATTTTTTTTCTTCTTATTGGATTTTGTTCATTGGTTAGCACGAAATAATTAATATTTATACAATGACTAATATTTATCTAATAGTTTCATGAGAAAAGGACTAAAATGGTGCTTTTATCTTAAATTAGAAAATTGCGTCTTTAAGTATGCAATGAATAATGGGTAGTGGACAAACTTTTAGAACTCTTTTGCCTGACACTTATCAACATTTTTTCCCAAGAACTTACCTATGGAAGAACTTACCATTCTTCCTTAAGCACACTTATCAACTGTGAAATAAAAACTAATATGGCTAAAAATACGTTGAAACTTTTATCTTAAGATTTTGCATGATTTTAGCGAGAACTTAGGGCACCCTGATTAAAGGATATAGTTTTCTTTAATAAAGGATCAAGACTCCACTCTTTCAACATTTAAAATATCACAATTTTTTCAGTCCCACGAAAACGCTTCTAGTTCATGTACGGGCTCATGTTTCGAACTAACTTTTGCAGCATATAAACCAGAAACTACACGCTGTCAGCAAATGCCAAAGACAGCGATCTGCAAAATTTAAACACAAAGATATGATGAACATAAGAAAAAGGGATCAAGTATCACCCTACTGTTTAAGTCACACTTGACTTTGTGAGCTATTAAAAATAATTTTGTTTATTTTTAACATGTAGTGATTTTTTGCTTCAAGATAATGTACCATCTTACACAGCTCTCATTCTTCGGGAGTTTTTTAAAAAATTGACTTATATCGTTCCACAACCTCCATATTTACCTTATTTAGCTCCGTGTGACGTCTGGCTTTTCAGCAAATTCAAAAGGCCGTTGCGGGGACTCCGATTAAACTGGATTATGAATATAAAAGCCGAATCGAAGAAACCTTTGAAAGCCATTTGGCCAGAGGATTTTTCAACTCACCTTTCAGTTCGATCACAGTAGTAAAAAACATTTATTTACTATGAAAACTGATTTTGATAAAAAGAAGGAATCTCTTTCAAAAGAATAAATTATCTTATTTTACCAATACTTTTTGATTGTGTGGTCCGCAAAGCTTATCTCAAATTAATTTTTTTTTATTGTTAATTATCATAAAATAGCAGTTCCTACTAAAAAAAAAATTGATTTATCAATAACTTGATCATATATGCACGTCACTTGTTTGCAGTTGCATTTGTCCCCTTATACAAATTATTGACTGTTTTGTAGGATTTAAGCTGTTAATTGTTTTTTAAAGGCATAGATGCAATATCATTTATTGGAAAACGTAATGTAGAAGAAGTTAAGTCATTATTTTTCGTATCAAGCAAAGTTGCATGGTGAAGTGAAATATTTTTGTTCTTGATTAATGACGGAAATAGAGAAAGTTTTATAATAAAGACTAGGTGAACGACTATGGATTTCTTATTTAAGCTGATTTTCAATCAATTTATTACCCTTTATTCAATCAAAGACTCAGATATGGCCAAGATATTCTTGTATCGAAGATACAACGCTTTCAAAAAATTGAATTCTACAATTTATAGAAATTCAAAAAAAATATGATTTCAGCTTCTTTTGACGTCATTAAAGAAACTTATTGAATATTGAATATTGAATATATATGATTTTAATTCATTCAACAGCTTTGTCGAAAACTGCAAAATGATTTGACTTACAGTTTTAAAAATATGAAAGATTCAATTAAGTTAATTTTTTTTTTAATTTCGTCAAAAATCCCATTATTTTGCTGGTTTGGAAGAAAATAAAAAAAAGAAAAGTTCCATAACTTTTTTTCTCAAAATTTAAAATTACATACTCGCTTCTTTGGGAAAGTTGATCATGGAGTCAATATTTATTTATATTTTACAATTTTGTCAGAAAAGTACTCAAATTTAATAACTATTTTTTACATATTTTAAAGTTATCTCGAAAACAAGAGCTGACAAAAAATATTTTTTTTTTGTTTCGATTATATGTAGTCGTTTTACCATCATTATGGCATTCGCGACTTTATCAACGTTGCCGTTGGCGGATCGTTATTGAAAAACTATCCGTTACAACTGCGTTCGATGTTTACTCTTGGGCTTGAACTCGTGGACATCGGCTCAGGAGGCAACAGACTTGCCAACTGAGCTATATCACAAGCCCCTACAAAAAATATAATTTAATATTTGGACTCAGCGCCCCTGAATAAGCCAAAATCAGTTTTGAGATTTCTAGCACCTCGGAAAATGTGAATTTTGTTGTTTTGTGTTATTCAAATTCGGAACCAAATTAGGGGGCATCCATAAATTACGTAACGCTCCTAGGGGGGGGAGGGAGTAAGCTCGAGCGTTACTAACTGTGACATAGGGGAGGGGGGGAGGTATGCTCATCGTTACGTAACGATTTTTTCCTTGAAAATTTCAATTTAATTGCAGTTTTTTTTGTTGTCATGAAATTTGTACAGAACACTAAGCAAACTGATATCAAATTTGTAAACTTCAACTAGGTTAAAACTGGTTTGAAATTTTTCCTCTTTTAAGATTATGAGATAGATTCCATATTTCATATCCGTGAAATAACCGTTGGAAAACCGAATATTAAGTACATTTACTTCCAAGAACTCAATACAATCCTAAAACGGAAATATTACTATTTTTTCTCAACTGATTTAAAAAATGCAATTTTGATTATTCCGACGAATATTACTAAATGGAGTATATTTTTCATAACAATTTTGCTGCTTGAACAGAATAAAGTAAACAAGGTAAATCATCAGTTAACAAGAATAGAGCAACTCGTAATAAGACAGTTAATTTCTCTTATCAGTGAGTTATCATCAATCAGTATCAGCGATTAAGATATTAATTCCGTTTTGAAGAACCTTCAAAATTTTTGCTTAAATTTTTTTTTTCTTTGAAAATCAGTTTTTGAAAATATTATAAGATGGGAGGGGGGGGGGTAATTGTCAGAGTTACGTAATTTTCATAGGGGGGTACATCGAAGCGTTACAATTTGTGACATATGGGGGGGAGGGGGTCAAAAAAGTGCATTTTTTGCGTTACGTAATTTATGGATGCCGCCTTATGCCAAACATTGATTAAATTGAGTTATTTTAGGGGAACTGGGGGTAAGACCGTCACCCTCGGAGTTTAACTAGAAAACCTAGATTTTTAGTGTTTTAAACGCTGTACATGTTAGTATTTATAATTTTAGAGTTATTGACATACATGAACCGTGCAGCGTTAAACTTCAAAATAATAAACAAAACAATCCGGAGTGCTACTGATGAGCAATCGGCTGTAATTTTTAGCGGGTGGAATTTGAGGTTTAGTTCGCGAAAAAAAGCTCCAAATCCGTTGTTGTTGGTGTGCAGTTGGTATAAAATAACAGACACGACTAATTCAAAATTTTAACTGTCCACGAGGAATGTGGACGGATTCCTAAACCATTTAACATCACTTGAGCTAATTACTGAATTTAAGTGTGATTTTATGAGTCGGGTGCAGTGTTCGGCACAAAAACGCTAATCCGCTAATCGCTATTTAGTCCGATAACTTTTTGTTAGCAATTTAATTTTGCCGCAAAATTTTGATTGAGCTAGCGAATTAAAAAGTTCCGCTATTTTTTGGTTCCGCTAAATGAAGAACGCTAACTTCCATTTACTTGTTTCAAATTCACAAATTATTACTGATACAAGTATACTTTTTGACATTTGACAAGTAAAGGAGACATCGGGCATCATTCTTACACCAATATGCGCTCCAAGTGAAAATTGTCACTTCGAATGGTCTCATGGCAGAAGTGCCTAATACAGATTAACATTTTTTCTCTTTAAGTACTTCTTTTCTCAACATACTCAGACAAACAATTCAATAAATATTGTTAAACACTATTAAACTATTTCAAACAACATTTATATAATTCAAAGCTTGAAGGTCAATTTTCAGATACTGTTTTTTGCTTGCAAAAGTACAGTAAACGGCCTACTTGATCAATATTTTACATGACTTTAGCATGGTAGTCCACATGCGGTGATTTGTTGAAATGTGCTTTTTAGGTTAATCGATTGATGGAATCGAAAAGCTCTTCCAAATTTCTAAGTTTTTTAAGATCTCACATTACTATCTCACACACCAAGTCTCGAATAATAAATGCTGGAAAAATCCGCTTTTTAAAATTGGTTTTAAGTGGATGAGATATTTACTTTTCACAAAGCAGTTTTTACAAGTATTTCAAATTAGCTAAAGTAATAATAAGATAGTACCTATCACCATTGAATGAATTTGCATTTTTATTTCATTTAGTTTTTTAGATACACGTTTGGCAATGCTCCTATCATGAGAATTTTGCATTACTATTTTGAAAGTTTAAAAAAAAAGTGAAACCTGGTTAAAGATTTTTCAACAGACTGGGCACAATAAACAATCTGCACTATGTTTGTAAAGTATTTGAGCAAACGAATTGAGATGCAACCATAATCCATGCTGTTGCCATCCTGTTTACGTTATTGTTTATCAACAGTTGGCGATTAGCGATCAGCGCTTTAAGCTTGAAGCGATAATTTTTTCCGCTCATTTAGCGGTTTTAATTAGCGATCGCTAAATTTGAATGAGTTAGCGATTTCATTAGCGCCGCTAATTTTTCAATTAGCGATGCCGAACACTGGTCGGGTGTTAGGTATACATAATGTCTAGTTTCTTGATCCCATATTTTGGAAGTTTCGATAAAGTCTCCGGAACAGGTAAACTGATAGCTGCCATACTTAGATACATTGTACAGAATAATAATATCTTTCATTGTGCGGTTTTTGGATGTAAATCGGTTAAGTTCATGTTGAGAAAATTAATTTCCACTGGTTTATGAATTCTGTTTTTGTCACTATTTTTATAATTAGAGTGTCCTGGAATTAGAAAAACTCGGGAATTCCCAAATCCCAGGAAACGCTTAAAAAATCCCGGGAATTCCCGAAGCCAGTAAAATGTTCTAAATTACTACAAATTTGCACGATCTAAATTGAAAAAAAAATCATATTGAGCAAGGAAAATGATATTTCAACCACTGACCATACTGACTGGACACTCGATTTCGTTGGTTGGATAATTTTTCTAACAGTACGCAATATCGATTCCAGAGTGCGCATCGATCGATTTTAGAAATGCTATCCCAGTTAGAAAGTGCCATGCAACTTTAAAAAAAAGGCAATTTCTACGATAAAATCGTGCTAAACAGGTTAATTTTTTTGTCAGTTTTGCAAACCTACAATCTTTGACAAAAAAAATAGCCTGAAATGATTGAATTTGTGCTCTAAGTGTCATGTCAGTGTGATAGGTGACCTTGAAGGCTTAGTCTTAAATTTTTTTTTCTTAAATCTGGTTAACACTAGGAATTTGATACAAACATGTTTTTCCTATTGAAAACTTAGTGTAATAGTGAAAAACGCCAAAGAATCTATAAAACCAATAATGAAACGGAATGAATCTGTATGTTCTATTTTGCAACACTTATCATTTAGAACCTCCGTTTCGGATACTGTTTAAGGTAGCAAAATCATCAGCAAAGAAATGACATATTATTAAACAAATGAATAGTTATCTGAAAATTTACGATGTTCGATGAATAACAGTCTAGCTAACTAACTTCTACGGATAGTGAGAAATCTTTATCAATTATTTCAAATTTTTGCAGCTAGAATCAGATCGGTTTTTCGGTTAAAGTACTTTGTTTTTGGGTCTTTGGTTTGCTTATTGAGTTTTTGACGCATTAAAAAAGTTTGAAATATTTTGCAATACCAGGTACTACTTTAAATTAAATAATACCATATTGATAAGAATTCATACGCAGTAGAGGATTAAGATCTCCATGTTGAAATCTTCATTTTAAATTTTCCCGGAATCCCGGGAATTCCCGGGAAAAGGATCGTCAGATTTCCCGATTCCTGCGAACGCCAAAATGGCCGGGAAATGGACACTCTATTTATTATCTATACTATAGTTATAAAATAACGGTTTCAAATCTCTTGCAGTGTAGATATCTTATGGAAGCCAATCTAAGCAAGAATTCTGTGAAGGAAACAGAACAAAATTTGCTTTCAGTTCTTGCAAAATGATCGTTTTCCTTAGAGGGCTGAGTCTACCCCCAGTTCCCCTACTTTAAAATTAGCGATCCCCATTACCAAAGTCATAAGGTTTTTCATGATTCAGTCTTAGAAAACCTATCCCAAAGGTATTTAAATTAAATAAGTAAAATTTATGAAATCTGTAAAAAAATTCTAGAAATAAAAATGTTAACTTGCTCAAATTGCATATCTCAATACAATATTCCATACGGAACTTAAAATGAAAAAATAACCATTTATAGACAAAAAATTAAGGCTTGGCGACAAAACTTTAACAAATTGAGGAATTTTTTTTCAAAATGGGCACAGAAAAAATCGCTATGGTTAAGCTCTACGAAACTTTTAAATGGAAATGATAACAAAAAATACCATCGCATCGGTTCAAAAAATAGGTTTTCTTAGAAAACGGTTCAAATCTTTATACGGACCATAGAAAAAGTTTCAAAATTTTTCGTTTTCATTAAATAAAAGGGAAGTTTTTGTAAAATAGAATATTCGCTAAACATTTCAAATCAATTCAAACATTTCAAATATTGAAAAATGATCAAAATTTAGTGATGAACCTATTCCATTTTGGCTGGTTTAATCACTTTAAATTAAAAAAAGTTCATGCAAGTTCATGAATTTGTTTTATGTATCCTTTTTTAGTTCTGTTTTCGACAAAAATTTGTCATTTAAAAAAAATACGTTAAGTTCAGCAAACTATTATTATTGAATATTTATTTGAATGCAGCCCGCCGAAAGAATTTCAATTAAAAATTGGCCCGTTGCTTCAAAAGGTTGCTCACCCCTTGTGTATATGAATTTAATCGAATATGAAAAATTGACTTTGTTATGGACAGGCGCGTTGAATGAGACATATATAGATGATCGCGATTAACGTTAGCACAACAAATTCAACAGAAGTTCCCAACAAAAAGGCGTATAATTTCGCAAACACAAAAAATAAACCTTTTGAAAGCTGGATAGATTCAATTTTGATTTAAGGCTTTCGGGGTTTTCTGCTTAATTTACGCAACACAATCGTCTGTTTTACATTAAAACTTGATTCTTTTTGTGCTCATCCAGGATCTTCCTAATATTTTAATCTTTCTAATGTACATTCACAAGCTTTTCAATTCTGTAGCATTTTTTCGGGAAGCTTTCATTGGATTAAACTGTTTAGGAATATATTCCAGCTCGGAACACACATCCTGTACAATTGCATTGGTTCAGTAATCATAGAGCATAGTTTCAACATCTTGGAAAATATTTCAGTACACTTCGCTTGCTCTATTTGTACGAAAAACTAATTTTATGGATAAAAGTTGATTTTCATGTTTACAGAATCTTAATTCTCGTTTATTGCTTTGAATAGAACGAACCTGTTAATAAATATGGTGATTTTGAACTCACTAATATAATTGAAAAACAGAAAAATAGGAATCAAACAAATCTCAATCTTACTCAGTATACATATCTATGCTCTCGTTTACCAATATTCTGATTATACATTTTCACATGATGTCTCAAGTCTTCGGTATTGGTTACAGCTTCTTTCATTTTAGCTTTGCAATATTATGATCAATTCCCTGCTATAGTAAATATCAGCATATATATCTTATTTTTGAATATTTTACTTATAACATTCCAATAACCTAACGATATGTTTCATTGTTTTGCTTTCTGTTTCGCTTTATTTGCTATATACACATTAAATAATTTCTTATCTGTCCTAACGTAGGTATATGTATAATTTAGCTAAGTCGTACAAGCACTCTCGTTCCCATTCTCAACTTTCTCAATTACTAGAAACAACTACTTATCAGTAAGTAACCTTATTCTTTCGTTCACTTCGCGCAAACCTATTCATTACAAGCGTCATACTGTCGGTAGCAAAGCGAGGCAAAGCAGAGTCAACGGCACCAGAAACCATCGGCCGGAAAATGCTGGGACCAGTCGATTGGAGTTGGAATTTGCTATTTCGTAGCTTTCGTCATTCCGGCCATTGAGAATCAAATCTAAAAACAGGAAAGGCAGAATGTGATTATTCGGTGCATACAAGGAAAAAATCTTGACCTATAAACCACTCAACACGCGAATCTTGAATGAGTGTCGGGTGATTAGGCTGTCGATACTGGGGAAAAAAAAAGGTTTCTTACCTTTTCTTTTGCTGGTGCTTTCCGGATCATCCTCGATAACATCATTTGTTTCGTAGAATGTATGCATTTTCCGAGTTTTATCTAGAAATATAAAAAAATACTCTATGAGTAAAAATTGATAATTTTCCATTTTAATCATTTATTTCAAATTATACATAGGGCATACAAAAGAATTTCTAAGATTTGATTTTTGAATATGAATTTGAAATTTTGTATAATTATTCTTAACCTGAATCTGAATCTCAACACTAAATAGACAAATATGTAGATAGTTAATTTTTCAAATAAGTTCAACTGCCTCAGGTATTTGTGGAACTTTTTTTTAAATAAACATATAACAATATAGCTATGAGTCAGTCTTAATATGTTTCAAAATTTAGGAAAAATGTTTTAAGTGCTTAAAAACTACAACCTTAGAGGTACGGAAAACTTGGTTTTAAGCCCCTGTGGTTATGCAATTTTGGAAACAAACAATGTTTAACAATTTTCCTCAACGATAAAGTTTTTCCTAGAACAAAAGTTATTAAATTAAACTAAACTTCTGTGATTTCTTCGTATATTAAAAATTGGTTTTTTGAGTCTCTTATGGAATTTTGGAAACATATTCAGATGGATGATGCTCCTAAATCGTGATTTGATGACGTGTCCAACTAATGTGTTTACGAGCTCAACTCTGTCTTTCGCACACATGAACCCCAAAATTTCGCATGTTCGTATTTTCCTTTATTTCCGGATTTGTTTTGCTTACATTCGTAAACAACTCCCAAGTGGGTTTTGAACCGTGGCCCCCTTGTATGACATCACCCCAACTTGGTGGCAGGAATTATGCCTGCCACCACCTCCACCATACCACCCACTCACTGTCTTTGGCCACGTCACATGCGCTCGGTTGTAGGTTGCTCGATGCCGTGTCGTGAGTCCTGGCGGGTGGTAATGAGCCAAACCGGCGACGTATTGTTAGCAGGGCTGTAACAAGCTTTGTTGTGGTGCGTGTCGTTAAACGCTGCTGCTGAAATCTGGGAATCCAATTGTTGAGCCAGGCTTTCTTTCATTGTCGAAATTTTGGCTACCGTTGGGGTGCTGAGCTCTGGCCAGTTTTAAGAAGTTGACCGCTTTGAAAGACTGGCAGTTTTCATTATCTATCTATATTCTCTTGAAACTTAGGGAAATTGAAGTAGGGGAAAGACGGGGACAAAGGACACTTTCAATATTTTGGTAATATACTTCGAAGGTATCGACGTTTTTCGTCGATAACTTCGAAGTATAAACACTGACCACACTGACTGGACACTCAATTCCACTTTTTGACTAATCCAAGATGGCTTCTTTTTATAGGGAGCAATGTCGACACCAGAGGCGCATCCATGGTTATTTTGACATTGGTTGTCATTTGTTTCCTAAAATTTCCGTTACCCGTGTGAGCGATAAACATAAACAAAGTATCTTCAGTATTTGCAGTGATTTTATAATACGAATTACATTGCCATGGGTCGTCAATGTGAGTATTCTGGCTGTTCAAATAGCGAAGGAGTGAATGTGTCGTGCAGCTTCCACAGTTTTCCTCAGGACTACGAAAGGTAATTATTGTTAATGTTATATTCGAGTTATTATTTCTAAATAGTAACTGCATCATCAGCTGTCTCCGCTGGATTCTTGCTTGTGGATCAAGCGAGCTTCAAGAGTGTTTTAATTCGGGAGGAATTGTCAGCAGAAAGCGAATTTGTTCGTTGCACTTCCTGAATAGTTCGTACAAAAATCCATCATGTAAGGATCGAGGGTAAGTATTAAATTTTACTGTACGACTACATAATTTTATACAGCGATGTGGTTTTAGTTTGTTGGCTGGGGCTGTGCCCATTGAATCGACGCCTTTCATACTGGAGGAACTAATTGAATGTTCGGAAAACTCAGAGAATGCTTTCGAAACTTCATTTGAATCCGTTGAATATTTAGAAGCGGCTGACGGCTCTTCAGAACATATTAATGGCGACGATACATCACCTGATGAGAACACACACCAGGATCGAGGGTGAGTTTTAATTTTTATTGTAAATTTTCAAACATTAACTAGTTATGCGGTTTTAGTTTGTTGGCAGACACTGTGCCCGTAAAACCCGCATCCTGGATGCAAGAAAATACGAACGAAGAATACGAAGCGATTGAATTCTTAGGAAACGAAAATCCATACGAAAATAATTCGGATGTATACGAGTCCATTGAATATTTAGATACGGACGAAGTTACTAAAGACTCTTATCGCGTCGAATCATCTCCAGATTACAAATCGCTCTATTTGGCCGAGAAAAACAAAAATAATTTTCTCGAAAAATGTTTGCAAGAATCAAAAAAAAAGTTATATTATTCTAACAGGGTCAACAAACGCAAACAAAAATCACTTAGCGTTAAAAAAAATCAAATAGATATGTTGAGAAAAAATCTGAAAAAGCTTAGAGCTCAGAAAATTGAAGATGAAAAAATTTTGCATATCGTCAAAAAAAATAAAGTGCTGTACAACTCCTTGATGAACTTGAAACGCAAGCCAAATGGTCGGAGATACATTTCAGAGGCAAAAAGAATTGCGGTGGGATCCTATTTGGCTGGACCTGCCTCATATCGTTATTTGGCTAGTAGTAACACGTTGGCCCTGCCAAGCAAAAAAACCGTTTATCGATGTAACGCAAATGTTGCGGTAGCCGCAGGACTAAACAACGACATCCTTAAACGGCTGGCTGAAAAAGTTTCACCATTCTCTAAGCATGAAAGAGCCGTGTCCATTGTTATAGATAGAATGTCGATAAAAGCGGAATTACACTACAATGCCAAAAGTGACACGTTCACAGGGTTTCCTGATACCGTTTGCCTAAAACGTTTCGAAAAAAAACAATCCTTCTATTCTTGCTACTGAAGCAGTAGCTATAATGGTCTGCGGGATAAATAAGCTTGATGCTTCGCGATGGGTGCCTTCAACGTCAACGGCTAGAAGAAAAAAAGGATTGAAAAGATTCAAACAAGTAAAAAAATTTTTTCCATACAATTGCGTTCCATGTGACCATGTCTAAGCGTTTATTTCTCTTATTTCAGGCTGTTGGGTATGTGTTAGCTCATAACACTCTTGGAAGTACCGCCCAATTCAAACTGATTGAAGAAACAGTTAGGGCTTTGAGACTTTGCGGATTGTATCCTTCAGCCCTTATAATGGACCAATGTTCAACTAACGTGAAGATGGCGAGAGAAGCTGGCGCATCACTTCATAGATCGGTGGTGAATATTGATGGAAAAGATTTATCAATAATGTTCGACACCCCACATTTACTTAAAAACGCCAAAAGTAATTTGCAACGACACAATGCAATGATTAACGGTGAAATAGCATCGTTCAAGTTTATTGAAAAACTTTATGACATTGATAAAACACAAACTCCTAGATTAGCTCCGAAACTGAGCGAAAAATGCGTTCGAATAGCGCCTTTCACATCAATGAACGTTGCACAAGCTACTAGAACACTCAGTGTTTCAGTAGCAAACGCGATTGAATACTTAGTGGACATTGAAAAGCTTCCACATGACGCAACCCCAACTGCCTATTTTGCCCGGTTTTTTGACACACTGTTTGATAGTTTCAACTCCAAGACAGTTTCAAGTATATCGAAGGTATGCTAATATACAGTCAATAATTTAACCTGACCTTAAACATGGCACTATTTATATTGTTAACAAATGTGTTCTAGCCTTATCGAAATGCCCTAAAAGAAAACTCCTGCCACTGGGATTTTTTTGAAAGTGCTTTGAGCATTTTACAAACTTTGTTTTTTACTACAAATGAATGTTCGGACGTTAATGAGGTAATTAGCATATTTGGGTCCAATGGAAGTTTTGGCCGCTAACCCGAAACTTCCGGTAGAAAAAAAAACTTACTTTAAAAAGACACCCAATAAGGTTATAGCAAATCATTAAATTATCTAAATTTTTTTTTACAATTACAGGCACTAAGAGAAGCTTACAAACTCACAATAAAACAAAGAAAACCGAATTTCATCGATGGCTTCATCCAGAATATTCGAGCAGTACACTGGCTGTTCGATAAAATGAAAGACGAGTTCAGTACTGAGTTTTTATTCACAAATTTGCTAAATCAAGACCCTTTAGAAAACTTTTTTTCTGAACAAAGGCGTCGATTGGGGCATAACGACACACCAAATGCGTATCAATTTGCGATAGCTTTCAAATACAACGCAATTTCGAATAACGCTAAACTATGTAATGATTCCAACTGTGAAAATGATGATGCGCTCGCATTAATTGAAGATTCTAATCTTGAAACATCGGCACGATCAAAAAGCAAGCAAGCTTTCCAATATAAGTGTAAGCCTCTTATTACAACGGAAGCCAGCTTCAGTACATATCAACTAAACGGCCTTTGCTATATATTGGGAGCTTCAGCCAGAAAACTGCGCCATGAGCAATGTCGCAAACGCATGCTCGCTGAGCGAGACTCGTGCGATTTACAGAAAGAAGTTTACAAGTTTTGTAAAGTTAAAAATGCTGCCCATATGCCAAATAACAAGCTTTTTGAGCTAGGCCTTCTTATATTTAGTGCGTACTCTCAAAAATTTGAAAAATTTCTCTACCAAAATCGGCGATACTGCAAATCGAGGCTGAAGGAATATATTGCCTATGATGAATTTAATGGATTCCTTTGTAGACAATGTTTTGATTTGCTCGTTGACAAGGTGTTCAATACACTAATAAATTGTTTCGTGAAAAAAATGAACCTAGAAAACAAAATCAAAACGCAAAAAAAACGAAATCGTAAAGCGAGACGTACGAATTTGCCAGTATAATTATGTTATTATAATACATGTTTTATAAATCTTCCTATTATTGTTATGTTCTCTTTATAAAATAATCAATAACTGTGGGTTGAACTAATCTGTTTCAATATACATATATCATGCGATAAATTGGTTTCTGATATTCATTTCTGATTATACTTTTGCCCTTAATCTAACTTTCTAACTAGTACAGCAATTCCAATAAGACAGTTTCTTTATCTTCACAACAGAAGGAACTCATGCAGCTTTTTAATTGGAATCGACATGGGGTGTCTTAGCGTCCTATTCCTTCCATTTCCGCTTGGCAATACTTCTCCGTGCATTTGGTTCTGAATCCGGCAATCTGTTGGCAGCGATTTGTTTTAAGACAGCCGAAATATAGGCACACTTTTCTGCACTTCGTGTGGTTTCGTTAGCTTCCAAACAGTTCGCCGCACTGATTGACCATCGATACTGCGCGACCACGAACTGAGTCCTCGATCTTTATTTGAAGAGCGACAAAAGCATTTATTCAGCTTCAGCACTAGCGCTTGCCATTCTCAACTGGTGACATACACATAATTGGTGTATATTGCATTGTTATCCCAGCCTGGTTCCCGTTTTTAGTTCCAGTTGTAACGAAGAGTGTCGCCGTCTCCCGACAGAACTAATTTGCTTAGCGTCTGTTCACTTCTTCATATGAATAGTAGTAGACAGTGCTTGAAAAAGTCAAGCTCATTTACCGCAAATCGGCTTGAATGAGACAAAAAAGCTATCACTATCTTCTATTTCGACTGACGACGAAATGAACTCAAATTGTCTCCGATGAACTTTATGTTGAGCGTGAATGTGTTTGTTTTGTTTTCTCTATCGCTTCACACTCATTCGTTCCCCAAAGTCATGGCAGTAATCGACCATCAACAACTCATTCAGTTCGATTGAAAACGAATGACTGGCCCTAGTAGGCCAGCTGCCGACTGATGTTTGTTTTCATTAATTTTCGCAAAAACAAGGACAAACCGGATAAGGTAACTAACAAATCAAAATATCTGCTTTGAACTGCATACACCCATTGAACTTTGTTTTCAGAAAACAGTCCATATAAGAAGCTGGGAAGCGGAATCTAAACGAGTGTTTTTTCGGCAACAGATACGCGAAATACTTTTGGTGGCGTACGAATTGTGTTAAGAGTACCTTGTGCGAAAATCAATAAAGCTGTCAGGAATTGAAGGTAAGTGTAATCCCCACTGTCGAAGCAAATATTTATTTTCGTTTTTGCAAAATAAACCTATACTGTTTGAGGTTACGAATTCAGTTTCGACTGTTTATGGACTAAATCTGGATACTAGTTTAAAGAATGCATTTTCAAAATTCTGTTTAATTTTAGAAGTCTCCATTCCAATTTTCTCGGAAATATGGGGCGATAAATTGGAAAAATCTTTTTATTGACATTTGCTGTTCTTTAGTTTAGAATTTATTTTGGAGAACATATTGAAAGTTAATTATAGTACCGCGAAAATATATATTCTTGAGTATGACAATATTTTTTTCCGATGTTTTTGCAGATCGCCAAGCAGAAATGGAAAAAAAGTGGAATGAAAAGGTCAAAGATTAAATTTGCACGGACCTTATTGTCTCCTTGCTGGATGTGTTTGAACGGGTGAGTATTTTTTGTATTAAGTTTTACTGTCATCCTTGCATTAGTCTTCAAGGTTTAAGGATATGTTGAAATCATACACAAGAAGTGAAGAATAAATGAAAATGTTATTTCTTTTTTCACTGGAATATATTCATAAGTGGTTGTTTGAATGAACTAATGATGAGTTTTTCCCATCTACTTCACAGTAAATTTCTTCCTGAACCGCATTCATCACATGACGGGCAGCTGGACCGCCGTGACTATTACGGAAGAGTCGATTCGAACGAGAACCCAGGCCAAGAGGAGGAAGATAAACAGCATACTTTGGTTTTCTTAGCAGTAGTGTTTGGATCACAAAATGCATGAGTTTTAGTACGACTATTTATTTACATGGTTTGAGTACGAATAAAAGTAAACATGACACGAATGAAATGACATGGTTAAGATTGAATAAAAAAAGAAAAATAATGGATAATTAATGATCTAGTTCAACTTCAATTTAACTGTTCAAAGGCCATCGTTAGGATCATTGAATCATTGAACAAAAACATTATGTATTTAGTGAAGATATTTATTTCTTATAATGAATCAAAATTACAGTGCTTTTTACTTGCTAACATCTAGAATGCAAAATCAAAAACGTGTTTTTCTACTCCAGGACAAATATAGCTAATAAAACTATCTGGAATATGTTGATCAATAAAAAAACGAAACGACTTAAAAAGAATCATATTTAGTTTCGTGATGAAAATATAATGGATATTATGAACAACATAATGGTCTTTTAAGGTAACATATGTACATAACATAGAAAAATAAGCTTCAACTGACTCAGTGGTAGTTTCCATAGTTAAAAAATGACAAAAAGGTAGAAATAGTCTTAGACCTCAACCTGAACATCAGATTCCTTCGAATGATCTTTCCAATCGTAGAGATCAGGTAAAATCTTTTCGTACACATCCTTGTTCAGCTTTATAAGAAGAATATTTGAAAGGGTATCTTCTGCGAGTTCAGTACGACGTTCGGAAAGTACGAGACCGAGTGCACTGAATGATCTTTCTACAGTAACCTGATTTGAGGGAACCGCCAATACGACCATTGCGACTTGGTAAAGTTCTGGATGAGTGTGCTTGCGATTCAACCAATGTTGAAACGGATTGAACATCATGTTCTGACGAGGTTCTACGTCTAGCGCCTTCAGCTGTTTAAAAAACGTCGATTGAGCTGAGCTGGATTCTGCGGATGGTCCAGGAGTGCCTCCAAACATACTAGTAAAAAATTCATCGAAATTATTATGTTTGGGTAGTGAAGCTGTTTCAGACTTGGTATCAATCAATTGCGAGCTTTTCGAGGGTTCGAGTTTTTTGATTCGATCAAAAGTATCTATGATGGTCTCCTGCAATATTAAATAAAAAGAAAATTAACAAAACTACAAATGTATTGTGCATAAAGATACCTACTTGAATTCGCACTTTCTCGTCGTTTGTAAACACTTTAGACCCAAAATAGTTGAACCTTGGGTCCAGATATAAGGCCATTCGAAATGCCCATGAATCTCGAAGAGAAGCAAGTCGCGTTTTTAGAGCACGACTGAGCTCAGGTACAAAAGCATTGTTTTCAATATTTTGAACTTCGTTCATTGCAATTAACCAATTCATATAGAAATCGGATAGTGACATATGTTCCGATTGCATTTTTTTTGTGCATATATAAATTGGCCGAAATGCTTGAACATAATCATTAATAAAATCCCAATTATTTGACAGATCTGTAAGGTTGATAATTAAGTATTTATCAAAAACGAGTCAGCAAGTTTATACGATCAAAAACCTACCAAGCTCCGGAAATTGTGTTCCGAGTTCGATAAAGAAATCCTTTTGCTTTATGAAACTCTCCATCATCTGGAATATGCCGCCCCACCGGGTTTGGCACCACACAGGAGGGTAGCTGGCTTGACGATATTCAAAATAGTTTTTGTATCGCGTTAGCTTACATTTTTTCGCAATATCTGTTACCTCCTTTACACTCGGATTGCTTTTCTTTACTACGTCTATTACAACCAACTGTAAAGAATGGACGGCACATCGGACGAGGTTAAGCCTTTCCTGGAAGGCTTCTTCTAACTCCTCCGTGTAATCACACTGTTCGGTGTTATCCGCCTCCTCTTCGGTGTCGAAATCGTCGCGCAAAGTTAGCTGAAGTTCTTCTTTGAGCTTCCTAACGGCAGCCAACATATTGGCACCGTTGTCAGATGTCACAGAAAAAATCTGATGAATCGTGACTCCATATGTACCAAGGACTTCTAACATTTTCGTCTTCAGTAAAGTAGCTGTTTGGCTTCCTTTCACTTCGAGCATGGCTAGAAAACGGTGAAATCATGTTAATTTGTGCAAATGGAGACAACATAGAACAACTTACCCAAGGTTCGCACTACTACCTTTTCTTGCAACACGTATTGAACGTTTACGCCCAAAATGTGTCTATGGAAGCGAGATGCCGAGTCTACTTTTATAGAAATTAACTTGTTTTCCATTTCTTCGCCTATCTGTTGCCGGATTTTGGTAGCAATACATTGAAGATGTGTTTTCATGTTAGCGGAGTTTATTTTACATCCAACTGCTGTGCCGATCGGGTCAAGGAGCTGACGTAATGCTTCCCACCCAAAGCAAGAAACAGGCAACTGATGGTATGTCACCAATTTAATCGAGGAATCCAGCAATAGTTGCTTATCGATTGCGATCGGCCTTTTGGCAATGACTCTTGGTCTTTTAGGTATAGGAATTTCGTCCTTAGTGAGACCTTTTTCGTTTGCCTTCTCGGCATGTAGCGTTCGGAAATGGCGAACGAAATTTCCAATGTCGTATTTATGCTGTGTATACTTACAACCACTTTTGGGATCTATTCCGCAAATCGCTTTTTCACCGTCTCGGATGATAAATTCCGCAGCAATATCCGTGAAGCACCTTCTTGTAGCACTGCGCCTTTTTGCTACACCTGGCACCGCCAAATTTTCTTCAGCCATTATCAGCACAAAATACCGAAACCTTTTCTAAACGAAATTCACTCATCAACAAAATGACTGTCTTTTCAACAAAGGTCACATTCACGGGCTCGAGATTGAAGTGAATGTCGAAGGCATTGAAAGAGAGAGTGAGCGAATGAATATAGAAAACGCTCTCATTCAGTGAGAGATTTTTGACAGATCGGAGCCAATCATGAAACCGGGAGCTAAATACACTGAATGGTTGATAATTTCAAATTCATGCAGGAGTGTCAACAGTTTTAAGCACTGGTAGTAGAACACATTAGGATTATCTGAAAAAAAAAAAAATTAGGTGAGAACTAATGATACTCAATCTCTCGAAGGCACCTTCGAAGAGCCTTCCTCTGAGCTTATGGGAGGAATTCTTCAAATACCGGTCACAGTCATATATCATTAAACATCGGAAATATTTTCACCGGTTACTTGCTGGAGATACTTAAAAAGCGTACATACCTTAATTTTTAGTTCCTAATCCGCAAGTAAACAATTTATCTACAGGCGATATTCCCATATATTTTTGAAGACGGAAAAGTAGATTGCCGGATGCGGGACAGAATTTGAATGCAATCAGCATTGTCACTCCGGGGAAAATAAACCATCCCTGGGATATTGATGATCACTTTTTTTGTCTGTTCAGCAGCAAAGAGCTCAGCATCAGCAATGTCCACACATGCAGCTGGATCTTCAGATGATGGACCGCCAGTTGGTAATGTTTTAACAGTCTAATCTATATATATAAAAATGAATGTTTGTCTGTCTGTCTGTTCCCTATAGACTCGGAAACTACTGAACCGATCATCGTCAAAATTAGTATCTGAGGGTTTTTGGGGCCAGAGATGGTTTCTATAATAGTTAAAACCCCATCCGACTCAAGGGAGAGAGGGCCCCTATACAAAGTTTGTAGTTTTTCGAACCAGATTAAAGTCATGACATCCATTTTCTCGAGATTTTTTTTCCTTTGGGCGGTTTGTTTTTCGTCTCCATGGTCGAGGCGTCGCGCGCCAACGTCGCGAGAGGATAGTAACCATGGCATAGCATACTGATCAGTGGGAATATTTTGGCGCGTATTTCTCAACCAAGCATATTTTCAATGCAAGGGATGGCCACATGAAGCCTTGATGTGATTTTTTTCTACTTGATTCCCGGCTCATAGACATTTTGCCGATCGAATAAAACATACCTATACTTTTTTTTGCCAAAATCTGAAATTGAAAAGACATGGCATTCATTTTTAGAGATTTTCTTTTCTTTGAGGGGTTTGTTTTTCGTCTCAATGGCCAAGCAAATGTCGTCGCAAGTGGATAGTAACCAAAGCATAGTAACATACCAAAGCATGTTCATTGATCGCTGGAAAAATTTCACAATTAGGCGCCTGTTTCTCAACCAAGTACCTACCTTTATTTCTTATGCACGTGGGGGCGATATGCAACCTAGATGTGTTTTTTCTTGCTTTATTGTACACAGCACGTGGAAATAAATGACGCCTAGATGTGACACGGATTGGTATTTTATCAATCGAATCAAAAGCAATTGAAAGATTTGCAAAAATACTTCCATATTTGTTGTCCAGATAGCATTTGTTGTCTAAAAAATATAAATTTAGCTCTGATGCTAATGAAATAATGGTATGACACTTTGCGGACAGTTGAAAAAAAAACTGAAAGTAAAGAATTTACATACAATTTTTTAACCCATTTTTCCTACAAGGTTATTTTTGAATCATATTGATAACAGAAATATTAATAAGATGTTTTCTACAGAGGTAGATCGGAATGTTGAACATGTAAAAATGTACTTAATTGAAAAAGAAGATCAAAAACTGCGATCCGACACATTAACTGATCAAGAGCCTTTTTTTTAAATTAGATAAAATAGGACTGACGTGTTCATTAGTGAAAGGTATCTGTGAAATAAACTGATTCTTATTGACCAAAAGTGAGGGAATTCATTTTTCAAAAGAATTTTCACTCAAGGAACACTAGAGCATGTTCAAATGTTCAACCTTTCTCTGTTACAAAAAAATAAAAAATTATGTTTATTGTTACTTCGGCCAAAATACACAACTGAAACGAATTTAGAAATGAAAAAGGGAGCTATTTATTTTAAATAATCCTGAAAAAAAACATCTTATTTTTTGCTTAAACATACCAATTCAAGTACGTACTTAACATGAAAAGTGTGTTTGTGTTACATGGCTGCATAAAAGAGACTTTTGATCCGCTTCTTTTTTGAAAAGTGAGACTTAAGAACTGATATTCAACTGAAAGCAAAATTTTTATGAGAAATTTTTAGCATACTTTTAAAGTGTTAAAAACAACTCCCTCCTGTCAACTTACACGGTGGGGCAAGGGCAAACGTCGAACTTTTATGAAAATAAACCAACATTCATCGAAAATCATCTTCAAAATGATTCAATATGTTGGAGAGACCAGAAGGGGTATTCCAAATGCTGAAACTGAAACGGATATTTAAAATTCTTGAATGTCTTTGTAAATGAAGGTTATTTGCTTTGAACAGCATTCGTTAAAAGTGGAATAACAAACATAAATTTATACTGCTGGAATACTGCAGATATATCAATGAAACTTGATAAAACAAACAAACAGATATACGTATTAAATCCATTTTGAAGCCATTACTCTGACGCATCTAAAAATAAGCTTTGCATTTACACTTACCCCAATACACGGGACAAATGTAAACTTAGAAATTTGTTTTTGCCAACATTTTTGAATATTTGACTTTCAAAGAGAAAATAAAAAACGCGGAGAAATTATTAACTGCTGCACTGCAACTGATATTTTTTGCTTTAATAAATTTATTTAAAAAAAAAATGAAAATCGCACTGTATAAAATCGATAATTTTCAAACCATGATAAGTGTTGTTTACTCAAAAATAGATGTAACAAATGTTTTTATGGAAGTTCGTAACTTCCCACTTTGGGAAAAAAGGTGGAAAATCCATAAATATTGACATTATTTGAGTCATTATGAAGCTTTAAGAACAGAGTACAAATTTCAGATCTTGAAAAACAAGTTTAGAGATCAAGCTTCAGTAAATAATATATACCATCTTTGAATTGCAATACGAAACTCCAGCTGCAGCTCTCATTTCAAATTTGTTGGTTCTAAACCATGATGAGGTTTGATTTAAAAATAATTCTTACAAAAATCTAAATTTTAATAAATTTTCACAAATTACATTTATTTTTGCAAGGTGTAGCAATGCGCACCGGGTCAGCTAGTATTAAAATAAAAACCACCGAAGACTCGATTTCTAAAACTTTGCATTATTCTGTTATTCTTTGCACCGTTTTGTTGTGGTTTGTTGTTGTTTGAATTTGAAATGTCAAATTTCCAATCGGGATGGTGGGAATTTTTCGATTCGCGTTGGTCAAAATAAATTCGAGCAAAGTCGACTGTAGATGGCAATACAGTAGCAACACTGTAAAATTAGTCAAAAATGAAATGAAAAATTGTTCGAAGTGTCATGTCAGTGTGGTCAGTGGTATAAACAATCGCGGTGATAAAACCAAAAATCCAACATATTTTGGAAATTGCAATGTTTTGCATCTTCTAATGATTAGAATAAGTTTGTTTAAGGGTATTAACCATGTTGAGACTCTTTGATGACCAACATCAAGCAAGGCCTCAAATAACAAAAGGTTTTTAAATACTCTACTTGATATAATTTTGGCTACTCAGAAATTTGTCCCAAGATCGCAACATTTTATGTAAATAACAATGTCTTGAATCCCCCAATATCATAGAAAATTATTATTCCGAATGGAATGCACTTTCAAGTTGATCCTAGAGGAATTTTACTTTCAGTTTTGCTGGAAATCTATTAAAAAATTCGTTTACTATTTTGCGCCTTAAGTTAGGCATCAGCGTTGACATTTCTTGGAATATGAGCACGGGCGTTAAAAAGGTGTTAAAGGGTGGAACGACCAAAAAGCGTTTCACTTCAACATACCGTCGTGAGGGCTAACAATGTGTCAAAAACGATATTTTTTTTAATTGTTTTCCTAATAACTTCCGTTATTCAAGTCACACAAAAAAGTAACAATGCATAAATTTTCTCGCATGGTGTGAGTGTGCAAAATTTTGTTGAGGAATTTTAAAAAATGGTATAAGCAAATGATAATTGACCATTTCTCAACCCTTAAGGCCCATTTACACTTCACGAGAAAAAAAAACTGTAAAAAATCATATTTGATCAAGAATCAAAAAACGCGACACAACTAGCATGTATAACATGATGATGGAGTCGATGGGGAATGGTTGAAGGATGAAATTCCAGCCGGACTTGTTCCTTAAAACGGTTTTTATTTCGATTCCCCTGGTTTTCACCACGAAAATTTCTTCATGGCTGAGATATTGGAAACAAAAAAGTTCTATCAGGTTTTAAGGAACGAGTCCTACTGGAATTTCACCTTACAACAATTCCCCATCGATTCCACTATATCACAAAACTTAGATTCGTCGCGTTGTTGAGTTCTTGACGAAATAAGATTCCTTACGTTCTTTTTCCCGTGAAATGTAAATGAGCCTTTAGAGGGGGTGACTGTGGGTCAATAGACCGTTACAAGCTTTGAATGAAAAATCCAAATTTTTAAATTTATAAACCTCCTATGACTTTTTTTGGTTGTTTCACTGCCGAAAATAGCAATAAAAATTTGGAAGCGTTCCATTCAGTCCTTAATAAGAGCAACGATTTTAAATTTTGAATGGAAATTGTTCATTCAAATATCACGAGAGATGTACTAAAAATAGAAAAAATATAACTTAGGGTTTGGAAATTTTGAGCTGCTTTGTCGGTGAGTATAATGAGATCTCGGAGTTTCGAAATTTAAATTTTACGAGAAATAACAATAATAACAATATCAAAAATGCTCAACAAATGAACAAATTTATTTCTAAAACTATTTTCTTAGTCATGTTTGACCATCACACATGCTCGAAAAAAAAATATTATTTCTGATACGATTAAAAAACAAACATTATCAATGTTTCAAATTTAGTGCGATTTCCGGTAAGTCATTAATACATGATTCAAAATGACGATCCTTATTTTGAACTAGAAATTTGTTTTAAAAAAGTTTTGAGCAGAATAGTTTGAAATCAAAGTTTTGGAAACACCAGAAATAGAATGCGAATTGAAATTTCGAATAAAACCAGAATTGGAAGTTCGGACATAAAAATCAGTGCACAGATATAGAATTTATAAAACATAACACCAGATTTGTTTGGGCAAACCATGTCTGGGTAAAAATAAAACGCGTCAACCGAAAAGAGGAATAATTATTTTATTTCGATTTAAAATTAAGTACAACTTATCCCGCTAAATCATTCGTGAAATAACAATTGAATGAATTACTGGCATCATTACAACGGTGCTCAGATGGACACTATACTCAAAGGCGCATCCCTGGAATATTAAGGTGACCAAAACTATTCTGAACGAACAGATTAAAACATAAATTTAACCCAAACGTAAAATTAATTTCAAACCAGGTTTGAAATTACCCATGATGCAAAATTGATGAATAAAATTCCTTTTCTACATTTTCAATGGCAGGGTTAATAAAACAACATGTTAAGTTCATAATTGAAAGCTGACAATGTACGTTGGATAGTGCGTGATTTCTTGAATGATCAATAAGAAACTGATACTGACAGTTTTGATATAAATATTGAAAGCACGAATCATATACCTTCTAATTAAGTTAACATTCAAAATTTAGCATTCAAGTTGATTTAAAATATAAAAAAAGCTAAAAATTTTTTAGTTTTCGAGAGCAGGTTTGGTAGTTTAAAATTTTAAGCTCTGAATTCTTTGTCACCGTCTATTGGAATATTGGGTCCTGAAAAGCACAAAATGTACACAAAACTATGTTTTTCTCATCAAAAATTTAGATTAATAGGCTTCAAATAATTTTTTTTTTCAAAACAAAAAAATTCTCGATTGAAAAACAAAAATAAACTTTTTAAAAATTTAACTGAAAATTCAAATTTTTTTTTAAATTAAATTTTTGAATAATATTTTCCGGTAAAACTATTGAAACCGTAAAATTTGGCTAATTCATTTGAAAATTGAAAAAAAATATGAAGATGATTAAGATAAGTTTTTTTAGCATTCTAGAAGGAAATTTTTTCAATAAATACATATAACCATTTCAAAAACTCATTAAAAAATAAAATTGTTTACTCAAGAAAACAGCATTTTTTTAAATTTGGTAGATTTTGTCGTCCTGAACTCTTATCTTTTGTTACTGATTTTTGGCTTTCTGAGCTTTTCTCTTTTGCCAGATTATGTCTGTCATCTCTAGTTTTGGTGATATGATGTTTATGAGTTTTCAAATGAAGCTGACTTAAGTTTTGAGTAAAATGTGAAGTAAACGAATTCTGATTTTATTATCAATTGAAGAAAAATATTTTGATGAAGAAAATTGAAAATGATCTTTTAAAAAGCTAAACTTCACAGTATTTAAAAACTTGAAAACACATTTTTACTAAATATAATATTACTGACATTACTGAAGAGAGTTTTAAAAAAGGTGTGATTTCTTTGAACAAATTTGTTTAATCCTGAAAAACGATTTGAAATCGCTTCAAAAATATCTTAAATTGAAATTGATTAAAATCTTTCGAATAAAATTGGTTTAAATTCCCGTATATTACAAAATGATGTAAAGAAAACAAACATCTTCTATAACTTTTTTCGGTGAAGTTCAAAGTACTTGCGGTCTTGAGGAAAGTTGATAACTGGTTGAAAACCTTTGTTTCAATTTTTTTAGGTTTAGTCGATACATAAATACAGAAACTCCTTGAATAATTTTTACCTATTTTCAAAAGTTTCTTTAAAAATAAAATCTTATATATAAAAGAAAACTAATTGCATATTTGGATTCAGAGCACCAAAATTTATCATGATAAGTTCTTGAATTCTTGCACCTTGAAATAATGTGAATTTTGTGGCATTGAGTAATTTACCAAAACCCTTTTGAATGTGAATTTCGGCATTGAGAAGTACATGAAAAAAATAATTGAGGCTGGAAACGGTTTCTTGAAGAATATTTCATAAAAGCTTCAAATTTATAATGACTTATTAAATATTAAATAAGGTTATGGATATTAGTTTAATTTATTTACTATTGTGAGTTTTGAACACTTCTCACATAGCTTCCAACTTGCTTCTGTATACAATTATCATCCAATGCATGGATTTTGAATTTAAAGTCGTGGGTTTCGAATTCTTAACATTTATAGTTACACTTCATAATAACCACCCATTCTTAAGGTAAGATTTTTGTGTGTTAAGATTTGAATGTTAGTACAAGATATTTGTGAAATTGCAATTCCAAACTTACAATAAAGAATAAATTGCGATTCGTGAAGGTCATATAGCGCCGTAAAATAGAATGACTTAGTTCTAGAGTGATTGAGGATTAAATTCTACTGGAGGCGAGCCAATTTTCTTGCATGTATGTTTACACTTATTTTTTACACATTTGAGATCAAGAAATTTTCGGTTAATATGGTAGATTCATTTCTTGATCTGAAAATTTTACTTGGGAAAAATCTCCATGGGATGAGGGAAGGTGGGTTAAACTTTTTCTATTTCCAGAACATTTCTGATTGGTTTTCACTTCATAATTGATTCGAGAACGTACATATTCGCTGATTACGACATGTTATAACATATTATTGGTCTCTTTTGGTTGCTCTCAATTGCTACAAAAGGGTACCTACTCTATATTTCATGTAGGATTATTCAATATTCAATTCTTGGACAACATTCAACACTTGACGGTAGCGGGCTGTGTTGTTTTTTCCTTCGTCACAAAGAGTAAGTGCACAAACTCAAGTTCAACTTGATTTGGAAGCTTGTACTACTGTTACAGCAAATCCGGTGCAAACCTCAGAAACCATTCAGACGGCGAGTTGCCAGTTTTACTGAGACTAGTATACCTATTCGTATGTATGTAGTACCACCAACTAAGTCCGTTCAGCTTATGGCATAAGTACGCACCAGAATGTAAAACTGTTTCCTTGCGGGGGGATAAACGTTTTATTGGTCCGGCACGATTACGTCCGGAGATGTGAGAGAGATAAAGTCAAACTGGACTGGCAGGAGGCTAATTCGACGACGACGACGACGACGAACCAGGGATCCGACTGAGTCTTTTTCGAGTTGTTGGCCATCGCCGACGACCGGCTGACCTGCTGCTGAAGCGTAACGGTTCGTTATGTCGCCAGGAATTCCTCTGACGTGTTTGTGTAGGATTCCGGTAGAGGGCAATTTAAAATAAACACAAATCATCAAATTATTTCTGACGCCAGGGAAGTAGTTTGAATTCAAGAAACGAGTTCCTGGGCCCGCAGACGGTAATTTACGTGGATTTTTTTTTTCATCCCTTTCGCTGTTTGATTGTTTTACTGATGACGGTAATAATCGCGTCGTTAGGAGGAGTGCTATAACGGTATCTTGTTTTGGGATGCACGCAATCTAGGCTCGCATTGCATTCTTGGAATTGTTGTTATAAGCGGGAATGTTATTTGACAACTTTGAATGTTGGACTCAAAATCACATTTACGAAAAACCATCGTAAGCTTCAAAATTTCTGATCACACCCAATGAACAAAAGTTATTCGTTCACGAATCGTTTAGTTTATTTGAACCATCCCACCGTTGCGTCACATCATTTGGAAAACCTTTTTGAATTATTTTTGTAATA
Source organism: Uranotaenia lowii (assembly GCF_029784155.1). NCBI lineage: Eukaryota > Metazoa > Arthropoda > Insecta > Diptera > Culicidae > Uranotaenia > Uranotaenia lowii. The sequence continues at coordinate 245,900,511 of NC_073692.1, read as the reverse complement.
AACTTTCAGGTCATTAGTCATTAGTCCTGAGGACTATAGAATCGAGTGTTGCGGCCCACACAGTAGTTTTTGACCATTCCATCGATTGGAAAAAGGTCAAATTTAGGAGGTTTGTACGAAAAACATCATATTTGAATGCTTGGGAGTCGATGTTCATCAGCACTACCGAAAAACCGTTGATGAAAGAAAATGATCCGCCGATCATTTCACCTTTCTTCAACCTGATCAATCAAAAATATGCATAATGCGAATTGCGTTCGACGAATACTACATCAAGTATGAAACTGGAGCTGTGATTATCCTTTGTGTAATCAGTCGGACATAGTCCTGTAAATGGGCAATAGATCGCTGTAAAAAATGACTTTTTGCTCCCCAATATATTTTTTCGATGCCTTTTGCGTCAGCAAGCATCAGTGTAACATTTGAGATTATTTGATTGATTCTTGAATTATCGCAACAGTTTTAGTTTTGAATGGAAATTTGTAAGAAGAAGAAATTTTTGCGTATTAAATCATCCAGAAAATTCAAATAAGCTTGAAATGAAGTTTGTTACTTAAAGAAAAGCAGCGGCTAGATCAGCCAAGGCAAGGTACTCTGAGAGTACGGAACCTCAGGGCCGGCTGGCTACTGGGTAACCAAGGACTTAACGGATAAAATACAACAAACCGGGAAACTTCATGTTTCTATGTTCTTATTAACGTTTTAAGTGGCGTGTTGTCTGTGTGTGAGACTTTACAAAAACATGAATTTTCTACAATATAACATTTAATTATATAAACTAAAACAAAAATCAAACAATTTGTAACCAACCGGTTAAAAATTGGTCTTTGATTTTTGGTTTTGACCATTCTTAAGCTTCATTTTTTGCTAACATGACAAGCAGCTAAGTGTGGTACATACCAGTCATGAGAAACGAAAAATAAGAATAAATGGATCGAAAATCCGATCAAAATGATACAAGTTTCGGCTTATATCTGCTGTATCATTCGATATTTAAGGCTAAATTTGGTTTTTAAGTAGCCTAATAGTTCAAGCTTTTCCTTTGGAAACTTTAAATACACAAATTAAACTCTGTATCAGGATTAATTTAGAGAAAAGTTCGAAATCACATATCAAATTCCTACAAAAAAAGTGGTTTTCGCGATGCGCTTGGTAGGATTGTCACTATCACGGACATCTCTTTCGTTTAACATAGCAGGGCGCGCCCAGGAAAGTCATTCTTGTAACAGTTGTAAAATTATATAGTGTTGGAAAAACCTAGTTCAACGAGCAAGCCGTGTTCCAGCAAGATGTCCAGCAAACAGCCGGTTTCGAGCCATTCGGGTCTCAGCCGTTCGGGTTCCAGCCAGCCGAGGACCAGCCAGCCGAGGTCCAGCCAGCCGATGAAATCGATGGCGTCCCGCAAGATGTTCGAGAGGGAGCTTTTCGGAGATACGACGACATGGACATGGAAGACGGCCCTGGTTACGACATTGGCGTAGACGGTAGCGAGGATAATGCTCCTGTGAGGTAAAGTATTGTGGACAAAAGTGTAACAAGGCAATGAAGAAACGATTGAGAATTAGTGAAAAAAAAAGAAAAAAGAGAGGTGAAAAAAAAGTACGAAAGAATAGTTGAAAATGCATTGCACGAATGAAAAAAAAAGAGACAATGAGAGTACTAGTGAAAAAAAAAAAATGTGAAAACAAAGTAATAAATCAGTACATAAATGGAATGAAAGCATGGTAAAAAAAAAGAAAAGTTTAATAAGTTCTCATTGCCTTGCACATCAGTTCTTAAGCAGACAATTAAAAATTGATCGTTTCCAGTAAACCGAAACGGAAGAGTTCAATGTCCAAAGAACTTCAAAGGATTTGTGATGAAAATAAAAAAATTGCGGATAGAGCTTGAGAAGGCACAGGAATCAATTGTATCTCTACAGTCAAGCCTTAAAGCTGTTCAAGATTGTTCGGAAATTGACTTTTCAAGTGCGACTTCAAGTACCCGGAAAATTCCAAGTAGTTGCGAAGGATCACGGCTTTCATCAACTTTAAATCAATTTTCCTTTTCGTCTTTAAATATTCCGGAGTGCAAAGCATCAATGAATGATGAGGACATCAACAAACATGATTTTTTAAGATGGTCCGAACTTCTTGAGGATTCTATTAATCTATCGGGAGTCATGGATGAGGCTACAAAATTTACGGTTTTCCGAATTAAAGCCGGAAACCGTTAATTGAAAATATTGAGCAGCACAAAATGTAGTCCAAACTCTCCAGACCAAGTTAATTGCCCCTTTTCAAATGCTATGGATAGGCTGAAAACATATTTTTCAACTAGTTCTGACAAAGCACTTCTTCGAAGAAAGTTATCTTTAACCACTCAGAAACCGGATGAAACTGATATGAAATATGTTATGAGAATTGCAGCAGCAGCTCGTCTCTGTGAATTTGGAGAAGAAAAGGAGTTCGATGAAATATTAGAAGTGATTTCTCAACACGCTATTCGAAAGGAAGTGCGCTCAACTGCTCTAAAATTACAGTTCCGCAAGAGTTCGTTTCATTAACTTGTTGCCAAAATACGACAGTTAGAGGTGATAAGAATGAACGAGGAACATGTAGGACGGAAACATAACCAAACAGCGACATTGGCCCAAGTACAAGCACCAGCAGAAATAAGTGTTTGTGCTTCCACTAACGTGTCTCGTTCATTCAAAAGTTCAGGCGGAATTCGCTCAGGTTGAGCTCAATTTGGTAAGCCTTATAGAGGTGCTTTTCAACAGAATCTTCGATTCCAATCATCGGGAAATGTATATAAACAAGGCACTCAATTTCGTCCACCATATTCTTCGATGGAATTTTCTGAAGGTTGCTTCCGCTGTGGGAGTGTTTATCACCGGGCACGCACTTGTCCAGCTCGGGACGAAATTTGCACTGGTTGCAACAGGCTCGGGCATAATCAGAATGTCTGTTGTTCAAAAATCGGCCCAAGTAGGCAGCTAGCTATTGAACCTCCACCTGTCACGAAAGGTTCTGATGTTGAGAAAAAGGAAGACATCTTAAAGATAAACGATGTAAGTGATCCTGATGTTTAAATAAAATTCGAAATTTATTTAATCTGAAAGAAAATGTTGTATCAATAATAAACTAAAATCAAAATGTTTCAATAAAAGAAAAAAAAAATTAAATAAAATTATGTTTTTTTTTTGTTTTAAATCACTAACAGGACTTTAATACAAGCAAGTTTGCTCAGATCAAAGACAGTGCAATAATTAACGCTGAAATAGCTGGGTTACCATGCCAGTTTTTAATAGACTCGGGAGCTCAAGTGAACACAGTAACGTTGGATGTTTTTGAAACACTGTGTAAAGATGAAAAATATCTTTTACAGCTTTACAGCGTAAATAATAAATCGGATAGGACTTTGAAAGCATATGCAATGGAAGGCGATATAAACGTTTTACATACATTTGAGGCAGAGTTGTACATTTCGAATGATCGTCCTAAGCTACTGGAAAAGTTCTATGTTGTCAAAGAATTAAAGTCTTTATTGGGCAGACCTACAGCTACACGATTACTTTTGGGTCTTCAAGTGCCAATAGTTTGTTCAAAAGATTCTGCAAGCTGCTTTGGAATTGACAAACACACTGTTTTTCCCAAGTTTAACATTCCTCCCGTTCAATTACAATATGATAAATCAAGACCTCCATGTCGTAATGTGTTCATGAATATTCCAATACCCATTAAACCATTGGTCGAAAAAAGACTCAACGAACTCATGTTGTCAGATATCATTGAATTAGTAACCGAAGGAATGGATACATCCTTCTGCTCGTCTCTCATGGTGGTACCGAAAGGTAAAGATGATTTTCGGTTGGTGATTGATCTCCGTGGTCCAAATCAATATATTCAAAGAACACCTTTTTCTATGCCTACACTAGAAGAAATTCTGGCTGAATTGAACGGCGCGGAATGGTTCTCTACGATTGATTTAACGAATGCATATTTCCACATTGAGCTACATAGAGACTCGCGACATCTTACAAATTTCTGTACGGAATTTGGTATGCTCAGATTTGTTCGATTACCGTTTGGCGAGCTGTTTGTAGAATTACCGTTTGGAGAGCTGTTTGTAGAATTTTGTGGCAACAACAACATGGTGATCGGTGGATCGCTCTTCCCCCATCGACCAGCACATAAGGTCACTTGGGTATCCCGAGATGGCCGAACAGAAAATCAAATTGACCACATCTGCATCAGCCGAAAATGGAGAAGGAGCCTTCTTGATGTCCGCAACAAGCGAAGCGCAGACATTGCATCTGACCATCACCTCGTCCTTGGCGAGATACGACTGAGAGTAGCGCGTGTCCAACGGCGTGAGGAGAAAGTCGGATGTCGATACGACGTCCACCGGTTGGAGAATCCAGAGGTGAAAAGGGCATACGTTGAACAGCTAGAATCCCGAGCCTCGGAGCTGCCGACAGACGGAACAGTCGAAGAACAGTGGTGTGGAATCAAGAATGCCTTTATCACGACGAGCCATGGTACTCTCGGTAAAGTTTGTGGAAGAAGAAGTGACTGGATGTCGGATGAAACTTGGAGGATGGTCGATGATCGGAGAAAGGCGAAAGTCGGAATTGAGCAGGCATGTACCGGGTCAGCCAAAGCAGCCGCCCGCTTACGATATGCGGAGCTGGAAAAGGCAGTTAAACGAGCTTGTAGACGAGACAAGAGAGCCTGGACAAACTCCCTAGCCGAAGAGGGGGAAAGAGCCGCCGCCAATGGAGATATCCGATTACTTTATGACATTTCTCGCCGCCTCAGTGGTGCAAGGACTAATGCAAGAATGCCGCTGAAAGACCGAGCAGGTCAGTTATTGACCGATCGAACAGATCAGCTCAAACGATGGACTGAGCACTTCGAACAACTCTTCCGAGTCACGAATAGCGATGGCCAACAGAACCTGCAGCTTGAAGCGCCAACAGTAAGTCGCATAAATGGCGTCAACTCGGAAGCGCCTTCGCTGGCTGAAATAGAAGCGGCAATCAAAAACATGAAATCCGACAAAGCACCTGGGATCGATTGCATCCCTGCTGAAATGCTGAAAGCCGACCCTGCCCTGTCAGCACAAATGTTGCACCGTCTTTTCGCTGACATCTGGGATACTGCAACATTCCCGGCCGACTGGATGCAGGGTATCCTTGTAAAGGTCCCGAAGAAAGGAGACCTGACAGAGTGCGGTAACTGGCGAGGCATAACGTTGATCTGTACAACCCTCAAAGTACTCTGCAAAGTGATCCTGAACAGGATCCAGGAGAAAATCGACGCTACACTCCGACGGCAACAAGCTGGATTCCGATCCGGACGATCATGTGTGGACCACATCACAACGCTACGAATCATACTGGAACAAATCAACGAATTCCAGGACTCTCTTCTGCTGGTGTTCGTTGATTTCGAAAAAGCATTCGACCGACTTAATCATGAAAACATCTGGGCGGCTCTAAGGCGACGAGGGGTCCCAGAGAAACTAGTCCATCTCATCGAAGCACAATACGAGGCATTTTCGTGCAAGGTCTTGCACGATGGTGTCTTGTCCGAACCAATCCCGGTAACTGCTGGAGTGAGACAAGGATGTATCTTATCACCGCTACTTTTCCTCATCGTAATGGATGAGATTCTGACTGGATCGATCGACTGTGCACCGAACCGAGGATTGCCGTGGAATCCTTTAACAATGGAGCAACTGAACGACCTTGACCTGGCTGACGATATTGTTTTGCTCGCCCAAACACAACCGGACATGCAGAGCAAACTCGACGACCTCACCGAAAGTTCCAAGGCAGCAGGTCTCAAAGTCAATGTCGGAAAGACCAAGTCAATGGAGATCAACACAGGAAATCCCTCCAGTTTCATGGTAGCTGGGCAACAAGTTGAGAAAGTGGAGTGCTTCCAGTATCTTGGTAGCCAGATAACGCCTGATGGTGGTACCAGGAAAGACATCGAAACCCGGATCAGAAAGGCCCGATTTGCGTTTGCGAGTCTCCGAAACATCTGGCGGTCACGCCAGATCTCTCTACGAACAAAAATCCGAATCTTCAACTCAAACGTCAAATCCGTATTGCTGTATGGGTGCGAAACTTGGTGCACATATGCGGTGACGACGCGAAAACTGCAAGTATTTGTAAACCGCTGTCTGCGGAACATCATCCGCGCTTGGTGGCCTGGCAACTGGATCTCGAATGAGGAACTACATCGCCGGTGTCATCAAAGGGCGCTAGAAATCGAGATTCGGGAACGTAAGTGGAGATGGATTGGGCACACGCTGCGAAAAGATGAAAACGAGATTTGCAGAGAGGCGCTTGACTGGAATCCAGAAGGTCATCGAAGAAGAGGCAGGCCCAGAAACTCGTGGCGGCGAAGCCTAGCTGCTGAAATCCGAACTGTCGACGAGAATCTTGACTGGGACCAGGTGAAGTCGCTGGCTCCGGATCGTCAACAGTGGAGGTCTTTTACCACGGCCCTATGCACCGGAGGATCGGCGCGGGATCATTAAGTAAGTAAGTACCGTTTGGCCTCTGCAATGCCCCGGATATATTCCAGGAAGTCCTACAAAGGAAAATTTTACACGACTGCAAAGGATGTAAGAATTATTTGGACGACGTGCTTGTATACACAAAGACAAAAGAAGAGCACGATGTTAACTTAGAGTTGGTTGAACTGCGTTTAAAAGAGCACAATGTAAAGATTAATACCACGAAAAGCGTATTTGGCAGCCAGTCTGTTAAATTTTTGGGGTTCACTCTTACAGCACAAGGCTGGAAAATTGAGGAGGAAAAATTAAGTGCGATTAAAAATTTCCGGAAACCAGAATCTTGCTCAGAAGTGAAAAGCTTCCTTGGATTAGTAACGTTTATTGACAAGTTTCTGTTGAAAAGAGCGGATAAAACAAAATACCTACGACGTTTAGCAAACTCAGAGTCATTTTACTGGACACTAGATGAAGAGAAAGAATTTCAATTTTTAAAGAAAAACGCATTAAGCACAATTGAGACCTTGGGTTACTACAGCCCCTCAGACAGAATCGAACTATTCGTGGATGCTTCAACAGTAGGCTTAGGTGCCGTCTTGATTCAATTTAATGACCAAGGAATTCCAAGAATATTGGCCTGTGCCTCAAAGGCCTTAACAGTGACAGAAGCGAAGTACCCCCAAACTCATAGAGAAGCCCTGGCAGTGGTGTGGGGTGTGGAACGATTCAGATTTTATCTTACTGGTAGATCATTTGTTGTCCGGACGGATGCTGAAGCGAACGAATTTATTTTTGGTGGTAGTCATAGAATCGGCAGACGGGCAATTTCCAGAGCTGAAGCCTGGGCTTTAAGATTACAGCCTTTCGATTTGACTATAAAAAGAGTCCCTGGTAAAGATAATTTGGCGGATGTGTTATCACGAATGATAAAATACGCACAAGAAGCTATTCCGTTTGAAGAAGACGATGAGTGCCATCTGCTTTATTCTCTAGACATTGGACGGATGGGAATAACATTAGCAGAGATCGAATCAGCATCAGAAAAAGATAGCGAATTACAATCTTTGATTCAAGCTTTGCTGTCAAATGAGTGGCCAACTTATCTTCGGAAGCTTGAACCTCACAAAAACAAATTATACCGTGCAGGCAATTTGATTCTTAAAGACAACCGAATAATTCTTCCCACTGAATTGCGTCTGAAAGCGTTGTCTTTGGCTCATGAGGGACACTTTGGAGAAGTTGGAATGAAAAGAATAATGAGAGAATTTTTTTGGTGGCCCAGGATGTCGGTAGAAGTTGAACAATTTGTTAAAAACTGCGACTCTTGCCAAGTATTATCTAAGAAAAACAAACCAAACCCGATTACTAGTAGAACATTGCCAGAAGGGCCATGGGAATCTTTACAAATCGACTTCTTATCGGTTCCACGATGCGGATCAGGAGAATTTTTAGTCGTTGTGGATCTGTATTCACGGTGATAGCATCGTCAATAGATATTGATAGAAAGAAGTACTGATTTAGTTGACTTTTTCAGGTATTTACATGTCTCTGAGATGCACAGCACTTCTGCAGAATGTACGAATAAAGCCCTCTGTGAAATTTTCAAGAAATGGGGTTATCCCAAGTTTATTCAGAGTGATAATGGCCCACCTTTCAGCAGTCCATTGAGTTTTGGGAAGAAAAAGGAATCAAAATACTTAAATCGATACCATTGTGTCCGCAAACTAATGGCGCCGTTGAAAGGCAGAATCAGGGTATAATCAAAGCCCTGTCAGCTGCAATAATAGAGAAAGTCAACTGGAGAAGAGCATTAGAACAATACGTTCATAATCATAACACGTTAGTTCCTCATTCTCGTTTGTACATTACACCGTTTGAAATGCTCGTTGGATGGAAATACCGTGGAACATTCCCTAGTCTTTGGAGGGACGTAGGTGCTGCAAAACTTGACCGTGAAGATCTTCGTGAAAAAGATGCTGAAACCAAGCTACAAAGCTAAAAATACTGGGACCAGTCACGAGGGGCGAAGCAGTCCGATATAGCTGTCGGTGACATGGTGAGAATACTCCAGCAAAAGAAGCGTAAAACAGACCCCTCATTTTCATCTGATTGGTACAGTGTTGTGAGCATACATGGTCCCAAGGCTGTACTCATAAGCCGGAACGGTGTTTCTTATACAAGAAGTCTGAATGATTTAAAAAAAGTTAGCAGCTGTGAGCGACACCAAGACAGTGAAAATTTTCCACCTGCAGTAAACTCGGGGTATGGTATGGTAGACTTATCGAGTGATCAATCAGTTAATAATGAAAACATTCCCGAGGAAATTGCAACTGGACGACAAACTCGACGTCAAATAAGAAAGCCGGTTCGCTTTGATGATCAATTTATTTACTTTATATTTGAATAAATCTAACGTTTGCGTATACCTAAATATATATAAAAAATAATCTCAAAATAAAGGCATTTTAGTCATTTCATTTCATATAGAAAATAACTGTGTAAAACAAAGAAAAGAGTAGAGACGGAGAGTATTGTGGTACATACCAGTCATGAGAAACGAAAAATAAGAATAAATGGATTGAAAATCCGATCAAAATGATACAAGTTTCGGCTTATATCTGCTGTATCATTCGATATTTATAGAGCCGCTCAGATGTTTTCGAGGTTTAGTCGGTCAACTGCTTTATCGAAATCAACGAACACCAGCAGGAAAGAGTCCTGGAATTCGTTCGTTGTGATGTGGTCCACACATGATCGTCCGGATCGGAATCCAACTTATTGCTGTCGGAGTAGAGCGTTAATCTTCTCTCGGATCTTGTTTAGGATTTCTTTAAGAGTACTTTGAGGGTTGTACCGATCAACGTTATGCCTCGCCCGTAACCACACTCTGTTAAGTCTCCTTTCTTAGGCACCTTAACAAAGATACCCTGCATCCAATTGGTTGTGTATGTTGCAGCATCCTAGATGTCAGTGAAAAGACGGTGCAACATTTGTGCTGGCACGGCTTTTAGCATTTCACCTGGAATACAATCGATTCCAGGCGCATTTTTGGATTTTAAGTCTTTGATTGCCGGCAAGGGATGTGCTTCCGAGTTAACGCCATTAATGCGACTTACTGTTGGCGCTTCGAGCTGCGGGTTCTGTTGGCCATCGCTATTCGTGACTCGGAAGATTTGTTCAAAATGCTCAGTCCATTGTTTGAGCTGATCTGTTCGATCGGTCAATAAATGACCTGCTCAGTCTTTAAGCGGCATTCTAGCATTAGTTCTTGCACTACTAAGGAGGCGAAAATTTCATAAAGGAATCGGATATCTCCATTGGCGGCGGTTCTTTCTCCCTCTTCGGCTAGAAAGTTTGTCCAAGCTCTCTTGTCCCGTTTACAAGCTCGTTTAACTACCTTTTACAGCTCCGCATATCGTGAGCGGCAACTGCTTTGGCTAACCTGCTAAATTTCGATTTTCGTCTCTCTCCGATCATCGACCATCCTCCAGGTTCATCCGACATCCATTCACTTCTTCTTCCACAGACTTTACTTAGCTCTGCGACGTAGTTCCACCTCCCCGTGGTGCTGAGTGGAAACGTGTGTGAATGGATTAAACCGACACTTGGTCATCCCTCATGAGCGTGTACGCTGAGCAGTCAGTCAGCCAGTCGGCGATCAAACGAGGGAGTCAAGTGGTGTGAACATTCCCCTAGTAGTTTGTGATCCGGTGATTCAACGGTGTTGTTCCCGAGCTTCGGAGCTTCGGACAGGTCTGCACAAAACATGTCTGCAAGTCCGGCGTATTGCAGATGTACGGCCAAGAGAACTACACCAAACCCACTAGAGGCTGTCGACGGGTCTGCCGGCGCGGAAGAAGTGGTGCACCCGGGTACTTAGGTACCAGTACTTGGGTGTGTGCGTTATGGTCCAACACGCTTTCGGGGGGTCATGGCCGTGATATGCGGACGTGACCGGAGGGAGAGCGATCTCCAACTCGTTTTGCGCTTCGGTGGGTATAGACCCTACTCGCAAAACGAGTAGATGCGCAAAGTGGTGGCCAATGGTGGGCCGATCACTTGGGACGTGTCAGGGAGGTGTCAGGGTTCGATACGCGTTTCGGGAATTGATGCGCCTGAACCGCGAGTGTGACCTGATGAGGGCAGTCTATAGCTCGATCTGCGCTTCGGAGGAGTAAAGACCCAACTTGAAGATCGGGTAGTTGCGCTGAGTGGTGACTTAAGTCAACACTATTTGTGAGTTCGGAGGAGTCTGAGTCCTACACGTGGCTTAGGGGGCTTACCCCCCCTACCCGCGTGTTTGAACAGAGAAAGTGTCGTCGACAACTCGCTTTGTGTTTCCGGACTTCCTGGACTGGACTCACAAAGTTAGTAGTTGCGCTGCGTGGGGACCTCATTCACACGATGAGATGTCGGGTCCTAACTCGTCAGAGGAGGGGTTGCGCATCGAGTTGTGTTAGGATGAGGTATTGCTGATAGAGGATTCGGAAACGAGTATTGCCTTGCACACTAGCGCGAATTGACCTCCCACTATCCTGCGATGAGGCTGCCATCTTGGACTTAGCTGGCACATTTCGTAAATTAAGCCGCTCGCTGCGAGACAGACACTGTTTGAGTCGCCCCTGACCTGGAGAACAGACGCGTGCGGCCACCTTCTCAGTATGCATGCGACCAAAGCATCCACCGGGATCTCCCCTTAGATTACTCGCATTCCAGCTGGCACCACGGGGAGGTTGAGATAGGTGTTGTAAATAAGAGGGACAAATGACTTACGCACTGAATTTTTAATTTGAAATACGAAACCAAATTTTTTACCATTTATAATATGCAGCTTTTTGTTTTTTTTCTTTCTATGTTTTTATCTGTTTTTATTTTTTTCATACTTAAGTTTGTGATCTAAAAACTGTGTAATGGATACCGAAACTGGTAATTGAAGTTCAATTTTCCGAACTTAATACTACATTTTTAAATATTCAAATTGTGTAGCAAATTAAATAATTGGATTCGATGATTATCTTTTTTCATTCTTCGTAGATAAGAAATTTTATTTAATAAATATAGATACATTCTAAACCTGAGATAAGTTTTCAAAAGTTTGATTTACTCTTGAATCGCCTCAGTTATTGAATAACATTTGTTTGAGGTTTTTAAATTTTAAGTATAGAGTAGAGCATCGTTGGACAATCAACCCAAACTTCACAAATAAACTGACCTAAATAGGAAAAAAACCAATTTCAATGCTAGTTATGTTATATTGATCCCTCGATTCAAACTGTATGGAAGCTATGTATTACCCCAACTAATTATCATTAAAGATATGTCACAAGTATGCAGAGTTATTAAGTTCTAGCCGGATCATTCATTAATCTCAATAAAAGTAATTTAAAGGCAGCAGACCCACACCGAACATAATAAAGTCACCAGCAACACCTAATCAGGAATGGTGTTGGCCTTAGGTGCTTCAGCTACTTCCTGCTTCTTCTGTTTTCCGCCCTTACGATTCGGATTTTTCCTCATCGTTAGTTTTGACTCGACGGGTCGGCCAGCTCAGCAAAGTCGTTTAAATGAATGGTGCCACTAATGCTGGCCGTTATGAGGTGGGTGCGTTTTTCGGGTGCTTTTCCTTGTCGGCTCATTAAATGTGTCACTTTATGAGGCTTGAGGCTTGCTTCGGACCTCCGTCGCTGAACTATTGTATTGGTAACGGCTGTTGGTAGGATGTTTTTTTTTAGTTTTTCTGATTCTTGGTGACACGAATTCGAGATTGATATGGATCGCAGTAGTAATCAACTCTTGAGTATCACGACTTCCGTAAATTTTCCGTTATTGGACAGTATTGTCCAGAGTTGACCGTTTTCCTCTGCCGCCTTAATCACGAACAACTCTAATGACCAAGTTAGGCATAACGATCTCAACATAAAAATAATATCTTCCGGAACGGAAATGGTTGATTTCAATAAACTCATTCGATGTTGCTTAGAAGCAAAAAAAAAACTTAACTAGCTATACTTTTGTAATCAGTCACTATCCTCAGATCTGTCATAATAATCAAGACGGTTGCTGGTATAACATCAAACTAACTCTTAAGTCTTATAATTGATTACGTTTAACAATAAAACATTAGTTAAGAATACGCTTTTCCAAATTCCGCTGCCGAAAACATCCCCGCAATTAACTTTTCCATCTCTAATGACAAGATGTTTAATGCTGAAATTGGTTTGTCACCAGCAAAAATCACGGTTAGCGGATAGGTACTTACTTTTCCTTCGCTGCCCTTCGTACGATTCCACTGAATTGATTGCACTTTTTGGAAGTTCTGAAAAGGGAGAAAAACAACCATTAACATTAAATTGAACAGACAGTGCTCCAAAGAAAAGCGCCAAGCGGGAACTCCCAACTTCCGGATATCGGGTCTGTGATAGGCAAACGCGCAAACGTTCACTCGAAAAACTACCCTGTTTCTTGATTGTCATATAATACAAATATTTTCAAACGATGAACCTCAAACTGTTGAGTTTCCGAAGATGACACCTACCAAGTTTAGAGTTTAAAATCTATTAGCTTACTTGAATGATTTTTTACATTAAATGAAAGTTAAAAAATTAGTAACAAACTAGGATTTTCTGAAAAATACAAAAAAAATCTGTTTCTCGACTTGTCTCAAATAATTTCAAGCGATCAACATAAAAGAAAGGGCCCCAATCACTACACATCGAAGAGCAATGTGTTATTTTTAGGAAATGAGTTATAAGGCACGTGCAACGATTTTCATTTGGCGGCATTGGGGGCACGAATTCAATAATCAATATCATCTGGCAACTCTTCAAGGCATCGTTTAAAAAAAACATGGTTCTCCATATGTGAAGACGACAACCAACGACGATACAGACACTTTTCCAGAAGGGGTTTTCGCTCCCGGAGTCAAGTTCCGACGCATCGGAAAGCAATTCTTACTGTAGAGCTTGATGGTTCCGTCGGTTTCCCCGAGGGAATTTTTCGCAATACACTTGTACGCTCCAAAATCGGCATGGCTGACAACTTTGATGCTTAGCTTCATCACCACTTTGTATGCGTTGTCTATCAGCACCGGTTCATATTTGCCACCTAGAACGATAAAAAAAAGGAAAACGAATTCAGAAAAGCAGTTCCGGATTTTCCTCCCGTTTTGAGGGCCAGATGGGTTTGATGGCGTGAAAATAGAGAGCGAAAATAGCGAGAAACGTTTTCTGAAAATGATACTATTCCATGTGAGCGGTGGATGAAACAGGACGAGATGGAAGTTGGCGGATCTCGGTTGAAGAGGAAGGAGAACTTGTTAAATTTGCATAATTGTAGCGGTGTGATTTTCATCCTCGACCGGGGAAAATCACATGAGAACGACACCGACACGGTCACAACCAGCCATCGGAGAGCTAAGCTGCGTTGTTGTTTTTCTCGTGTCAATGCTGTTCCTGCTCTTGCTGCTGATGCTTCTTTTGCCTGGTAGATTTCCTCGATTGCCGGTTATTGTCATGCTAATGAGACGGACGAAACGTCATTTTGGCGTGAAAATAATTCATAGTAATGTAGTGGCAAATTTGAAGCAGAGAACTGGAAACGGCTGTTTTACGCAATCAGTGATGACCTTTTCGAGTAGATCACTGCGAGGATCTTCAAAAATAATAAAGTGTGCTTCACTACAGCTCACAATGGCTGTCCGTTTCCACATCAACAAATCTATGCAGGAAAACTGAGCTGAATATAAATGGCTCATTTAAAATACCAAAGATCTTCTGTGGAATAGTTTGGAAAAAATTTCGCAAATGCTGCTGACTGTAATAAGTGCCGAGGCTCTTCAAAGCAGTATGAATAAAAAAAATCTAATCGATGGCTTGTCCTTGATAAAACCATTCATATACAAATCATTAGCCTCTCTAACTGCAAAATGTTTGTTTATTAGTGTATGGATCAAACATCAAGCTTTTCACGAATTTCAGTAATTAAGTATTGAATCTTTAATTTTAAATTAGATGTGTTTTAAATTATGTTAAACTAAAAATAACACCCTAATATCAACATGGCAATGATCTTGATTATGACAAACATTTAGGGGCGTTATTTTTAGTATACATTCAGGGGCAATATGGGTTGAGCTAGCAACCAAGATTTGTTTAGTTTTGCTTGCAAAAAAGTGATCTATCATTGTGAGGAATTTTTTGGAAGCTGTTACAATTATTGGTCACTTTTATTTGCCAAATATGATTGAAGTTTCGCTCACTCATTTTCATTTGGATAATGTAAATTCTTCCATTTTGTTTACATGAGACCAATTTATAGTTATCCGATGTAGATAGATTATAAACCAGCTAAAATTCTGCGAATCTCATGGTAACTGTATATCGCCTGAATTTATGCAATAAAAATCATATGAGCTTTTGGAGCAAAATGGGTATAAGGGAATAACAATTAATTTAGAGAAAACACGCTTTTAAGTTGCTGTGTTTTGTTGAAATCTTTGAAATATGCTCGGTTATGCAATTTAATTAAATTTTAATTAATTTCTTTTATTTCAGCCGATATCAGCAGCTAAAATGTTCGATGGCAATAATTGTGTGTAATCCATGCTTAAATAAGAATTTTGCTTTAGTATATTGAAGAATGGCCTAGTTTCACACTAGAATTTCAATTTAGAAGCGAGAGCAAGTAAATGAGAGAATTGAATCCAATATTTTTTTGGTTGATTCCATAATTTATCAAAAGATATCACTTTAAGACCGGGATTTGTCCAGACCGAACCAGACTTTCAGTCTAGGAAAATTTTAGTTTTAACTTCAAGAAAATATGAATTGCTGTTTTTTTTTTAAGTTAAAACCAAAATTTTTTAGAACTTACCTTCTTTGGCAGTTTTTTATGTAAAATATATTTTTTTCACTAAATTAATTTAAAATGGTTTGTAACATAGTTAAATAACCGTTTTCCGTAGCTCTTTATTACGTTTAGTGAGGAGCAGGATGGCTAAAGTCTCTTTTTCTGATATCCGATTTTCATTTTGTTCTACCGAACAACCACACACTGCGAGGACGTAGGTTGAATTTAAATAAGATCATATCTGCCGTTTCCTTCCTCCCGGCTGAAATAGGAGTGAACATCTTATTGCTTGTACGACAGACAGTGATTTGAATCAAAGAGGAAAATCCTCTCGACGAGAAGCCACAGAAAACTAGCTTATTAACAGGGGGATTTGTAAATATGCAGAATTTGAGAATGCATATTAACAAACCGTTAAGTGAGTTTTAACCATGCAATGATTTCCACGGTCTTATTGCAAATCTAAGCAATAATTCAATTAACCCCGTTTCTGGCCAATTAAGATATAACAGCTCCCGGGTGTTTTACTGGATCAGTTCCAAAAGCACGAGCCAACGCTCGTTGATATTCTTACGCCCTGCTTCGATTCAATATTTTATTTCCTTCGGTTGTTTTGGGCGGAAAATCTATGTAGCCACCTATCGAAAACCGTAGCACAGAAGTGGAAGAAATTGTGGGCGACAGAACGCGCTGAAGACTCATAAATTAGGCTTATCAGTACGATATCGAGGCAATGGTTCAGTCTGTAGCCGTAACATTTTCGGGATTTAGTTTTACGGAAGTGTTTCCGAATGCATAATTTAATCTAAGGTGTGTAGCGTTAAATACATGATTGGTGGGTTCATATTTTCCTATCCGGTATATCTAATTTATTTATTTATTGTTCACGGTCTTCGACAACTTAATATCATTCAGACTGATTTCTTAATCTATGCTTAAAACTATCTTTACTTATATTATAATCAAAACAAACACAAACTTGATTAAACAATTTACACGATATATCAAATGGGTTGTAAAATTCGTTTCTTCCATAATTAATAGTTCTTAGAGGCTCAAAATTCCGTAGAGCGCGAGATGGGACATGATACGGTATCATTTCGACGAGGTAAGCACTGTCTATATTTCCGGATATGATGTCGAATATAAACAGGCGACGAAGAAGTATAATTCTCTTCTTCTGAAGCTTGATCATGGGATAAATCCGTTAAGGATTAGAAGTGTTACTTACCAATCATCGTGCGTTTTTGTATCTAAGCTACTACCACTAGTCCTACACTTGCTACCACAAATTTGTTTGAATCATGACTGAATTGTATGAATTATACTTACAGTTATCGGCAGTAAATTGATGAAAGTATACAAACTTCGAACAGTTTTATTCATCCAATCAAGGATTGGCTTCAATACAGTGGACTTTTGCTGATTTTATCCAATGTAGATAGATTACAAACTAGCTGAAATTCTACGTTTCTCATGGTAACTGTATATCGCCTGAACTTATGCAATTAAAGAAAAGCTTCATACTATTTTTATTGATCAAGTAGTTTTCTCTTTCATCACAACTTCCAGTTCTCTATGTAGCTCAATATTGCTCAGTCTGGTTCCCTTCTAGTGTGCGACAATTCTGGGATTTTTTAAGTTTTTATGAATGACCACGTATAAATTATTTCTCAAATAAAATGCAATACCGTCAAACGGGGCTTCATGCAACAGCGGGGTTAGATGCAACATTTATATAACACCACACTAAATCAATTTTTAATTTAATGTACTGTAATAAAGTTATCTTTAAATGATAATAAAATGATGATGACCAAATTTCTAGCATCTTAAACTAGTTTTTAAAGTTTTTTTTTATTATAATATATAATTTGAAAAATCGAGCAATGAATGTACAATTTTTAACATTTTTCGATGCCGTGAAAAACTTGATCTCTCGAATCCAAAAAATATATATTTTTCTTCCGAATAGATGCTGATCCTTGCTAAGCATGAAATTATTAATATTTATCCAATAATTTCTGAATAAAAAGGTCTCAAAAAAGTGCTTTTATCATAAAATTAGAAAATTGCGCCTTAAAGTATGCAATTAATTAAGTTAGTATACAAATTCTTAGAATTATTTTTGTCTGACACATATAAACCATGAAATCAAAACTAAGATGGCCGAAATAAGTTAATAGCTTTTATCTTCAGATATTGATTGATTTTTGCAAAAGCTCAGGACATCTTGAATCCTGAATAAAGATCAGTCTCCTTCTTTCAACATATTCCTTTACTTTCAAAATATCGCAATATTTTAACTCCCACAAAAAAGCTTCTAGTTCATCTAAGGGTTCATGTATCGTTCTTATTTTTGGAGCAAATAAACTTGAAGTTACGCACTGTCAGAAAAAGCAAAAGACTGCGATCTGCGAAGTTTTTCTTTAAAGATATGATGAAAAAAAGGGAAAGGGATCAAGTATTTCTAGTCTTCCCTATTATTTTTGCATGAATTTTCTCTCTTGGACAGTATGATATTATATACATTAAAATACAGGTCGAACTCGATTAAACGTTCCTCCCATTATTTTCGGAACGGATAATCCAATCCGACGGATAATCAAGTCTAAAAATTTTACCCACGAAAACTATGATGAAATTTTCCCTGAATATTTTGTTGTTGTTCATATTTTCATCAAATGTTGGATCATTTAACAAAATATTATCTCACAAAATTTGATATCTTTATTTGCGACTTGCGATACAGCAACTCTACGAAAACTGGACTTTTAAGCGTTCGGACTGAAATAGCTCAAAAATCACGCAATGCTCATTTTTGAAATTTTTATAGTGAGTTCTTAAACATAAAACTTTTATGTGTTGATTTTTTTTAAAGTTGTTTCAGATGGGTCAAAGATTTTGCTCGGTACAATATTTCAGGCTTGGGCTGAATATGCGATTTCTTTAGGATTAATAAGAACGATTGTTTGCAAATGAAAATAATATTTTCTAGTAAATTAATTTTCATAATTTTGTTTCTAAAAACCATGAGAGTCTGATTAAAAACATGAACAAATCTTTTGTTTCATTTTTCACTTTCGTTATTACTGTAGCCAGAAATTGATAGACTGATTGGTGGAGTGAAAATTCTATACAACTCGCTTTTTTCAGTGAAAGTTTAAAAATTATCATGGAAATTGCCATTCAGATAGACAGATTTCGACGTAACACTGGTAAGACCCTTTATGAAGAAGACGTTCAGATAAATGTGATGAATGATGAAATATCTTCATCTTTAAATTCAAAACACCCATAATATCTATGAGTGTTTTGAATTTCAATATTGATTCTTCATTCTATGATGGCGCTGATATATTTTCGAAAAAAAGCGATTTTTCGTCAAATGTGGATCCACCAAAAAGCGATGAGACTAATTCCGATACCTCGGCGTTGAATGGTTTTGAAACCATTATCACTTGGACAGAGCAAAACCGTTTGCAATGAATGGCAAAACTCCTCAGATCGGCTTGTCCAGTGAATGAGAGTGCAATTTTTTTTATCTGCTCAAGCTGTGCGGGAAGAGATAAATCGAACTGCAATCTAGAGTGAGATTGTCAACGCAAAAGAGTGAGCGAGAGCATTCACATCAGCTGATGAATAGAATGCCCTTCTCCGCAAAAATCTAAATATTGCGCATTGTGTTGAGGAGAAATCTGAGATATTCCTAACACAGCTTATTCTTGGTATGACAACGAAAAAGACGGTGCCCTCCAAACCAGAGGTCCCAGTGGTGTCTGGATTTTTCAGGATTTGTTGTGATTTTCGTAAGGCTGTCTTGATTAAAAAGAAACTCAAATTGTCCTGATTTTTTAAAACTGGTCTCTGAAATTTTATGATTTTTCCTGATTTTCACAGATACAGATTTTTTTTATAGTTTTTGGTACAGATTCTGTCCGAACAGCAGACAGATTTTTTGGATTTTATTAAAATAAGCACGGAAGGAGAAAAAAATAGACCACAAAAATAATTTTGAAATAGGGAATAGAAACCATATCGATTGAATGCACTTCAATCAATCAATCAATCACATTCATGTGAAAGTTGTTCATAATAAGAGAGAGAAATGATAACTCAGTTTAAAGTAGCTTCCGAGCGTTGCAACGCCTTTTAGGAAATCAATTAATTTTGATTGTTGAAAAATTGAGAAAACATAAATGGTATCAACATTCAAACAAAGTTTTAACAAAACTACAGATTTTCCTTACATTTCTCAATGATGATCTTTTTTATTATTGATGTACTTTCGGTTTCGGTGCATATTTTTTGTCGATGTTTTTTTTTAATAACAGTAAAGGTTTGAATGTTGCAACGCTGACATCGGGGAAGAAATTGTTTTTTTATTGATACGTTGTGCAATAGGGGTCTAAATATTTTTTTCTCCATTTAGGGGAAAACTGTACAAGAAGCACCAGCTAAGAATAATCGCTATTTACAGCGATACCAATCATCTAAGGATCAAATTGAAAGTTTACAATGATTCAGGGATCATATTTACGTATTATCATAAAAAAAAATATGATAAAAAAACGATTTTGATTATATTTTTGTAAAAAACTTAAACAGCCAAAAAACAAACCGCGGGGTAGAATGCCGAACAGGAGGACAGAACGCACCATATGGAAAGGGTGGTGAGAAAAGAATAATGGTTATACGCAATGTAATAATTTAAACATCAAATGTTTAGTTACATGTTAGTCGTATTTTTGTAGACCAACCATACTTTGGCAAAAAATCATTTATTACTGCTTAACTTATCGAAAATTTCATTTTCCAAAATACACTTTTCTACATCTTTATAGGAAAAACGCCTTCAGGTAGGCAACGAAATTTAATTTCTGGACTGATATCGCGCAAACATGGCGCGGATATCTTTTTCGAGTCGAATATTGGTTTAACCTTTTTAACTCGAACAAGGACGAATTATGTAAGAATTATGCATTGTTATTGTAATTTGGGAGTCAGCAAATAAAAAGAATGGCATTTTATTTTGATATTTGGGGTTTCTCAAAAGTTAACAGCATTCAAAATTTGAACGTAAAACACGTGCTCTTGTGGGCATTCTGCTCCAATTTTGATATGATTGATTTAAGTTGAAATTTGTGAGAAGTTAGTAAAATATATAAAAATATTTAGAGTCTTCTGAAAGTGCATAAGAGTGAAAAAACGATAAACTGTATTTTCATCAGATTGCGCGGGCTGGTTTACTATAAAACCTTTTATGTTACAGTTTTTCCCTACATTGAGGTGTATGACTAAAACGCTAGGGACACATTCCACCGTGTCGTGAAATCCCTTCTCCGGACTTTTCTTAACTGTTATCATTCTAGAAGTCAACCAATTTATTCGAAAATGAAAATAATTTTGGCAAACGGTCGCTAATTAAATTTCCTTTGTTTTTGTTATGATCGATAACATTTGTGACGCGAATTCACGCTAGAAATGACTATTTTTGACTTCAGTACATAAAACTTTGTTTTCCTGTTTTTTCTGAGGAAATAGAGTACCGGTGTCTTCGAATGAGATGTTGGAAAAACAATAGCCCACAATTTGATGTACTAAACTTCTCGATTGAACAACAACGAACGAACTTATGCTTATTTGAAGTTGTGACGTGAATTCACTCTGTTTAAACAGAACAGGATATTTAACCGAATTCACGTCACGAAATATCAAGTTATTCTGAACCATTCTTCAGAACCTTCGAATTATATGTGCTTTTTTAAAAACGATATTTTGTTGTTCCGACTTTCAAAATCATAAATTTTCAGTATTTTTACCTAACTTTTTCCTTACTTTGAATGGCACTTGAATAGCAACATATTGAGGAATCATACGTTAAAATTATGTACTACTTTTCTCACAGTTTCTCACAGTCTTCATTTAAAGATTTACCAAAAAAAAAATTTAATTTTTTTTCCAATTTTTTGGTATTTTAATTTGAAAAAAATATATTGAAAAATTAACTAAACTATGCTCGATTTGTAAAAATCCGACCATCTGTAGGGTCATATTCCCCTTTTGAAATTTTACAAAAAAATTAAATTTTGTGAGGTGAATTCACACATTCGCGCTGTTGTAACTCAGCTAGATTCCAAACGATTTTTATAAAATTTAGTGTTTTAAAATTGGCCTATCATTCTCAAAGAAGATCTCATTTTTTATGTCAGAAAATGTCAAAGTTTTCTCATAAAATTAAAAACTTCCCTTTTTTGTGACGTGAATCTTCTCATTTGTGACTGTTTTTGTTCGCTTTTCAAAACAACCATATTGGATATAAACAAATTCTTTTTTCTGCAAAATGAAGCAGTGTTTTTTGGCTTCAAAACGTACTAATTTTTTATTCAATACAAATTTATCCATATATTTTAATTAATTATTTTGAAAAATTGTCATAATCACCACTTTTTCGACAAAAAATTTGATTTTCAAAATTATATAAAACATTTTATAAAAAATTTATCTTTTTTCCGTTGGATTTATGTGATTTGAATTATCAAAATTATAGACAAGTTTGAATTTTTTGATACGCGAACGAATAAAAATTTACTCTTGAGCGGAACAAGCACGTGGAATGTGTCTAGGGGGCTCTTGGCTAGAATTCTCTTTCTTCCACTTAAATGCGATAGCACTCACACTTGCCATCCGAATCTCTTACATCTCGTGTAACTCGGATAATGAGTGGAGTACGATTAGCAAATGAGGATTACACTTTGAGCCAAACTGAAAACATTGTTGTTTTCTCCCGACTCTTTGTTGTTTGGTAGGAGCCGACCAACCATTCCGTTTGCCAATATAGAAACACTCCAAGTTGTGGAAATTGCGTAGAAAATCTTGAACATCAAGCGTAAATTTAATAATTTAATGAAAAACATTTTATACAAAACATTCTATATACCCAACCCCGGTGGATGCTTTGGTCGCATGCAGACTGAGAAGGTGGCCGCACGCGTCTGTTCCCCAGGTCAGGGGCGGCGTGCAACAACAACCGAGCGTCTGTTCTCCAGGTCAGGGGCGGCTCAAACAGCGTCTGTCTTGCAGCAAGCGGCTGAATTTATGAAATGCGGCTCCCGCCAGCTAAGTCCAAGATGGCAGCCCCATCGCGGGATAGGGACTTTAGGCTAACAACCTACTGCTCCCGATTCATAACTTGTTACGGAATCCGAAAGAAATGACCGATCTGGAACTTTGGCGACGACTTTTAGCATGAAAACACGGACACGAATTGGAACTTGGAATGTTTTAACCCTTGCCCAACAAGGCAAACTGGAACAACTTGCTAGAGAGGCTAGCCGCCTCAAGCTTGAAATTCTGGGACTGAGCGAAGTCCGTTGGCCTAATACTGGAAAACACAAGACACAATCCGGGCAAGTCCTGCTTTACTCTGGCATACGAGGAGAACATGCTACTCGGGAACGAGGAGTTGGTTTCCTGTTAAGCCCGCAGGCCTACGCGGCCCTCATTAGATGGGAACCGATAAACGAAAGAATAATCGTAGCCAGATTTAGAACACGGGTTAGAAACCTTACAATGGTCCAGTGTTATGCGCCAACTGACGTTGCCGATTTGCAGGAGAAAGAGCAGTTTTACAGTCAACTGAACAGCGTGGTAGAGAGAATTCCGAAGGGTGACATTCAAATCCATCTGGGCGACTTCAACGCAAAGATTGGCTCCAACAATCAAGACCTTGAGCGCATCATGGGGCGCCATGGCCTAGGACAGATGAGCGAAAACGGAGAGCTGTTTGTAGAATTTTGTGGCAATAACAACATGGTGATCGGTGGATCGCTCTTCCCCCATCGACCAGCACATAAGGTCACTTGGGTATCCCGAGATGGCCGAACAGAAAATCAAATTGACCACATCTGCATCAGCCGAAAATGGAGAAGGAGCCTTCTTGATGTCCGCAACAAGCGAAGCGCAGACATTGCATCTGACTATCACCTCGTCCTTGGCGAGATACGACTGAGAGTAGCGCGTGTCCAACGGCGCGAGGAGAAAGTCGGGTGTCGATACGACGTCCGCCGGTTGGAGAATCCAGAGGTGAAAAGGGCATACGTTGAACAGCTAGAATCCCGAGCCTCGGAGCTGCCGACAGACGGAACAGTCGAAGAACAGTGGTGTGGAATCAAGAATGCCTTTATCACGACGAGCCATGGTACTCTCGGTAAAGTTTGTGGAAGAAGAAGTGAATGGATGTCGGATGAAACTTGGAGGATGGTCGATGATCGGAGAAAGGCGGAAGTCGGAATTGAGCAGGCATGTACCGGGTCAGCCAAAGCAGCCGCCCGCTTACGATATGCGGAGCTGGAAAAGGCAGTTAAACGAGCTTGTAGACGAGACAAGAGAGCCTGGACAAACTCCCTAGCCGAAGAGGGGGAAAGAGCCGCCGCCAATGGAGATATCCGATTACTTTATGACATTTCTCGCCGCCTCCGTGGTGCAAGGACTAATGCAAGAATGCCGCTGAAAGACCGAGCAGGTCAGTTATTGACCGATCGAACAGATCAGCTCAAACGATGGACTGAGCACTTCGAACAACTCTTCCGAGTCACGAATAGCGATGGCCAACAGAATCCGCAGCTTGAAGCGCCAACAGTAAGTCGCATAAATGGCGTCAACTCGGAAGCGCCCTCGCTGGCTGAAATAGAAGCGGCAATCAAAAACATGAAATCCAACAAAGCACCTGGGATCGATTGCATCCCTGCTGAAATGCTGAAAGCCGACCCTGCCCTGTCAGCACAAATGTTGCACCGTCTTTTCGCTGACATCTGGGATACTGCAACATTCCCGGCCGACTGGATGCAGGGTATCCTCGTAAAGGTCCCGAAGAAAGGAGACCTGACAGAGTGCGGTAACTGGCGAGGCATAACGTTGATCTGTACAACCCTCAAAGTACTCTGCAAAGTGATTCTGAACAGGATCCAGGAGAAAATCGACGCTACACTCCGACGGCAACAAGCTGGATTCCGATCCGGACGATCATGTGTGGACCACATCACAACGCTACGAATCATACTGGAACAAATCAACGAATTCCAGGACTCTCTTCTGCTGGTGTTCGTTGATTTCGAAAAAGCATTCGACCGACTTAACCATGAAAACATCTGGGCGGCTCTAAGGCGAAGAGGAGTACCAGAGAAACTAGTCCATCTCATCGAAGCACAATACGAGGCATTTTCGTGCAAGGTCTTGCACGATGGTGTCTTGTCCGAACCAATCCCGGTAACTGCTGGAGTGAGACAAGGATGTATTTGATCACCGCTACTTTTTCTCATCGTAATGGATGAGATTTTGACTGGATCGATCGACTATGCACCGAACCGAGGATTGCCGTGGAATCCTTCAACAATGGAGCAACTGAACGACCTTGACCTGGCTGACGATATTGTTTTGCTCGCCCGAACACAACCGGATATGCAGAGCAAACTCGACGACCTCACCGAAAGTTCCAAGGCAGCAGGTCTCAAAG
Source organism: Uranotaenia lowii (assembly GCF_029784155.1). Lineage (NCBI taxonomy): Eukaryota > Metazoa > Arthropoda > Insecta > Diptera > Culicidae > Uranotaenia > Uranotaenia lowii. The sequence continues at coordinate 245,875,640 of NC_073692.1, read as the reverse complement.
TCAATGTCGGAAAGACCAAGTCGATGGAGATCAACACAGGAAATCTCTCCAGTTTCATGGTAGCTGGGCAACAAGTTGAGAAAGTGGAGTGCTTCCAGTATCTTGGTAGCCAGATAACGCCTGATGGTGGTACCAGGAAAGACATAGAAACCCGGATCAGAAAGGCCCGATTTGCGTTTGCGAGTCTCCGAAACATCTGGCGGTCACGCCAGATCTCTCTACGAACTAAGATCCGAATCTTCAACTCAAACGTCAAATACGTCAAAACGCTGCCTGCGGAATATCATCCGCGCTTGGTGGCATGGCAACTGGATCTCAAATTAGGAACTACATAGCCGGTGTCATCAAAGGGCGCTAGAAATCGAGATTCGGGAACGTAAGTGGAGATGGATTGGGCACACGCTGCGAAGAGATGAGATCGAGATTTGGAGAAAGGCGCTAGAATGGGATCCAGAAGGACATCAAAAAAGAGGCAGACCCAGAAACTCGTGGCGGCGAAGCCTATCCGCCGAAATCCAAACTGTCGACGAGAATCTTGACTGGGACCGAGTGAAGACGCTGGCTCCGGATCATCAACAGTGAAGGTCTTTTACCATGGCCCAATGCACCGGAAGATCGGCGCGGGAACATTAAGTAGGTAAGTAAGTGTATGACTAAAACGCTAGGGCGCTCTTGGCTAGAATCCTCTTTATCCCACTCACATGCGAGAGCTCTCACACTTGACGTCCGAGTCACTTACATCTCGTGTAAACTCAGATAACGAGAGAGGAGCACGATCAACAAATGAGGATTACACTCGGAAGCCAATCTGAAAACACTGTTGCTTTCTCCCGACTCTTTGTTGTTTTGCAGGAGCCGACCAACCATACCGTTTGCCAATATAGAAACAATTCAAGTTGTGAAAGTTACGTTGAAAATCTTGAACACCAAGCGTAAATCGAATAATTTTATATAAAATATTCTAATAAACATTAATATAATGACGAAAAAAAATTGAACCGATAGTCGAGTCAAAATACACGAATAATCGAGGCACCGGATAATGGAGTCTACGTAGAATCGAGTCCGCACTGTATGTTTTATTTTTTAGTTTGCGTGTTCAGATCTCGTGATTTTATTTCTATTTCAGTTCTAAATTCTCTGTGTACTAAAACAACTAATCAAATTGCTATGCCTCATCAAGAAAACAGAATACAAATTCTGGGTATAAATATCGAGATATCATACCGATGAAAACGAAGTTCCAATTTCATTAGAACTAAAATCCTTGCAGCCTAACAAAACCGAATCAAATCAACGTGAAACCTAAACTACACATGTATGTAAAGCAGCTGCTTCCAGGCGTCACAGAAAGTCGTAGTTTGACTTTAAAGTCTCCCATAAGCTGACACAAATTTATTCATTTACAAACATTGTTGAACGTATAACAAATCCCTAAAGCATGAGATGAGAATACAGTTTCCCTATTACGATATCATTTACACAACTTTGACACCTGACTACTGTACGGTTTCTCGGAAACATCATACATATTCACCGGAGTAAAAGGCCCCTCCAAAACGACATAACACGTCGTCCTTCCCATAGTGGCAAATTTTTTCTACTAGAAGGGTGCTTATCGGAGCATACAAACGGCAAGAAAAAGATAACCTTTCTTAACACTTTTATACGCCATAGTTCTCCTCCTCAGCCATCTTTTTACACCCATTTTTGGGCTACGCTTCTGGAACGACTGGGAATAGGTACACTTAACTTCTGAACTTGAACTTTTGAATTTCGACCAGGCCGATTTCTTCATTTTCTACCTTTCTACAAATTGGTCCCCACATGTCTACATGTGTCAAGATTCATTTAGATCTCCCGGTGTCGTTGGAGTTGGAGTTCTTGAGCGGATTGCCGCTAGCCAAGGTGTTGGGATTTTGTTTGTTTTGTCAAGCACTTTCCTTCCGATTCTGTTCTGGCTGGCACGTATCGTCGATCTAATCAGCAAAACGTGATATGAGAAAATTATTATGCCACTGTTTTCAACATTGGTTCACAAACATACGCGCGTTCGCCCATAAAAAAGGATAGGCGGACGGGCCGGAAAATAGATGAATTTGGGAAAATTTGCAAGCGAGATACAAGCAAAAGTCTGAGAAAACATCAACCAGGCTAATGCAAATTGAAGGATTTGTAAATGGGTCGAAAGATTTAAGCAGCACCACGCAGCATCAAGAAAATATTGCTGAGTTATTCTATGGAGATTATAGTTTCTCCTTCCTGCATTCCTTTTTCACGCTCTGACTTGTTTTTTTTTATATTATTTTCTCCCCTTCAGACTCTCTTTTCTGATAAGCTACTCATGTTGATCACATGTCCACTTACCCTGAGGCACGATATCGCCTTTCTCCCGGGTCCAGTAATTGATTGATTTGGGATACGCTTCTGAGTGGCACTCTAGTGTCATCCTTTGGCCCTCAACAGCTCCGACGAGTTGATTCGGCACCCAAATCATCGGTGGGACTGGTGGAAAAATACGCAAATACGAAACAGCTCATTTAATTCTCCTGTTCACCGGTACTTCACTTGAACTACTTTGCAGCGGGTGGTTTTGTAAAATTACCATACTTACAGTGCACAATAAGCATCACACGCTTGCTAACCGAGGGAGGAACGCCATTGGAAGCGATACACAAGTACGCTCCCATGTGCAGTCGATTCACTTTCGGAATGCTGAACGTTGGTCCTTCGACTGATGGTACTGAAATAGTTGAAATAAGATATACAAATATTAGAAAAGTGACAAAAAAGTTAAAAATATGAAAGTGGAACAATGCTTTCTTTTCGTTTAACAAAGCTTTGTGGAGAATTCAACACCTAAATGACCTAAATGCGCCTGAAGGTATAGTACATAACAACGATCACTTGATCATGCAAATCATCCCACTCATTTTAAGTTTTGGAAACGAAGTTCATGTAAAGAATTACACCTGTTGATGCAAAATAAACCAAAATCGTGACAAACCTTGAGCAAATTTATCTCAACCCAGCTGTCCACAACAATGAGCGTGGCAGACCACGTGCAGCCAAAACCAACAAACAGAACGTGCGCGTTTGTGTGGATGATAAATTTTCGATTGGCTATAAAATTTCAATAGAGCTACAAATAAAGTTGCAATATCGATATATTTTTCGCTCGTTTGATTCTTTCCCGGGTTTTCGGAATACCGCCATTGTCACGTGAAAGTGGCACGCGAAGGGAAAACGAGGCATCGCAAAACCGAAATCAAAATACACAAACAAACCGGTGTACATCGTCCCGAGAAGGGGAGCTCCCTATTGATAAGCAGGCAGACGGGGATTCAAACTATGAGTATATTTTTATATTGAATCATTCTTATGATTTCTAGACAAAAAATCTTTATAGAGGGAATAAAAAAATGGTTCTATCCATGGTCAATATTCAAATTTTAATTTAAGACGTAAATTATAACTACGTTTTGCACTCAGTTTCTCCGACCAAAAGATAATTCGAAATTCACTTTATTTTAAAAAACGAAATTCAAATTTATCATTCGCTGTACCCTTAAAGGATTACGTAAACGAATGCATACTTATAGCTGCGTATAAACTTGATTCGGACTTCCAAAGACACACCGGAATTCAATATAATCTAAACACCTCACGCTAATGTAAACCATTACGGGAGCGATATATTTTAAAAGTTCCCGTTCATAACTTTTAACCGATACCATAAATTTCCCGAGAAGACAGTATCGGCCAAGGGTAAGTGAACCAGAGGGAAGATTAAAATCCGGATAATATACATCTGTAAAGTTGGCGTCGTCGTCCATTCGGAGGCTGTGTATTTACGTTGCGATGCTGCCTCCTCGTTCCTACCTTCTATATGAATATGATATGCAATCGAGCTAAGTGATATATTTGTGTCAGAATTGAAGGGGTGGAATTGTGCCAGAAAGCAAGTTGTGAATTTTATAGACATTCTCCCGCGTGGATGCTGGGAATGTGTGGCAATAAGTGAGGTTTTATTATTTATCTATATGTGTCTGTTTGTATCCAATGGTGTGACTTCAAATAGCCTGGTTCAGCGAATTTCAGCTTTTTTTTATTCGGTTGTAACATTCAAATTTATATATTGTTACAAAATAACCATTTTTTTTATTCTAACATAAACCACACGTTTATTTTTTATCTATTACACAAATTTCAATGTTAAAATATTTCTCCAATCAATAATGCAAATTTTGAGTTTAAATTCAACTGAATGTGGAATTTGATTCATTATTTATTTTATTTTCATAGTAGTCCGTCTCAAAATATAACTTGATGAACATAATTCCTAAAATTCATTCGATCCAGGGCAACGTTCTCCAATTTCTCGGACATCCCACATTCGATTCAATTAGTCCTCAATAAATGTGTTTTTATTTCTTAAAAAAAATCCAATTAACCCCATATTTTTATCCGAGCTCCAGGAGAAACGGTATTTTTCAACATTGACACATTTTTCATCATTTGATTACATAAAATTCGAAACACAGGTTTTTGACTAGCTTTCAAATGTAGCTGTTTTTCAAACTTTGTTTAAGTCTTAATTTCCTCAGATTATTCTAACATCTAAATCAAATTTATTTTTTCGCATTTTAATAACAGACCCCGTTCGTTTTTGGCAACATCCGTACAACATAAGAAAAGGTTTTTATGTTCCTTTTTTAACTTTCATTTTTACTTTAAATTGATGTGAAGTTCGTTCAATGCAGCTCAAAATTTAAGTTCTTATTGATAGGTACTTCCAGGTAGTTCCAGAACAAGTCTTAATAATTTTCTATTCCAGCGGCTTTTAATTCAGCTTCCAAAAAATCGTAAAATGGGTAAAAAATTCTCTCTCTATCTCAATTACACTCTTGGCATCAGATCATATCACCTTCTCTTGATTATTTACTATGTTCAGTACATGGTGCCGCCATGATGCCACCATGATGCCACGCGCCGGATTCCAAACTCGTCAAATTGCTCAATTGCTTCTTTCCTTATTGGCATTACGTCTATTTCTTATTTAAAAAAAACTTGCCTGGCTTGGGGATCGAACCCCGAAATTCGTGGTGAGAATCGAATAACGTACCACAAGACCACGCCTAAATGTTGTTCTAACTGCAACTCAACCTCGAAGTGGAGATTTTGAAAGCACCTAAATGTATTTTTTGTGACTTAATAAATCCCGTTTTGAGCACTTTTGTGCCGTTTTTGTGACTTAAGTCCCTTACAATGTACACATATATACGTACACATATAAATCACTTATTGGAATTGGGCAAGATAAGTTCCGTTTCAAGCATTTTTGTGCATTTTATGTGACTTAAGTCTAACAACGTAAATATAAATCACTTTAATGAGTAAATACTATTCATTCATGGGAATTTGTCGAAACAAGTTACATACAATGTACATATTAATTACTTTTGCAAATTTTGTTTTCAGTAATGAGTACATGAAACAATTTTCAAATTCAATGGCTTTTAAAAAACTTATGTTCATTGTTAATCCTACCCCTTATGCATCAAAAGTTTTAAGCATGATGGGACATCGAATTGGCGTAGTTAAAAAAATTATTGGTTTATTTAGTTATTTCAATTTTCTATAAATATGCTATTTTAACCTCCTCGGAAAATGGGGTAACTTGCAACAAACTTTGTTTTAATTAAAAATCTTATGAACACGTATGAAATTTTATAGCTTTTAATATACATATTTGCGATGCCTTAAAGACCATTATGCATGAAAATACCAATTGCGGTAATTTTTTGGTCTGTAAAAACTAACTTTCACATTTTTTCTTAAAATAAGGATGCTGCATACATTTAGGGGTTATATATGTAATACTAAGAAAAATTCTACAAGCTGAAATCACTAAAATAAATGTTTGGATGAAAGAAATTTCAATGTCTACGAACGCGTGATGCAAAACATTCAAATTCCACCACATGGAAACGAGATTTACAAGGTGTTTCCTTGATTTGCATTTTGTTGCATTTTACCCCAGACACTTTACTGAATTATAAAAATATTTATTTAAAAAAAATAGTGATTGTTCGAAAAATATGTTTATACCAACAGTGTTGGTATAACATGAGAAAACCAGTAAAATGTTTGTAGGTATTATTATCAAGCCAATCCGTCATACTGGGTAAAGTTTTTTACGGCAACGAAAAATGTAAAAATTTGTGCATTTATAGCTCGATTTTTGAAATTTTAAATAAAAATAATTAACTTTAAAAAAAACTAGCTTAAGATGCGAGAAATTATGTCATCATCATGTTGTAATCATTAAAAGATAACTTTATTATAATGCAATCAATTCTAAATTGATTCAGTGTGGTGTTAAATAAATGTTGCATCTAACCCCGCTATTGCATGATGCCCACAAATTCAAATTCAATTTTGTTTCTCTCCTCATGCATCTTTTGAACTAATCTCTGTTCTGCGCAATGAGTTTTTGTAAAAAAAACCATTTTTCTTTAACAAATCCATTTTTCTTCAAAAAATTTCCTAACTAAAACGATAATTTTATGATGCATGGTGGTTGATATTATCAGCATTTTATGGATCAAGATAATCGTTCAAATCAAACCGAAAAAAATAAAAAAACCTTATACTACCAACTTGTACATAAATTTTTCATACAAGTTCAAAGTTTGAAATCTGCATTTAATTAGAAAAGTATTTTTCACAAAAGCTTTTCTTATAAAGCTTGATCAAGTTGTTAGTAAATGAAATGCCACGTTTTCCAGGTTTCATGAAGCTAAAACTTGACACAATTATGGTTTATAAACTGATGCATAATTATTTGAATAACTTTGCTCCTATTCTTGCCATAATTGCGATTATCAAATGAATGGTTATAAACAGGGCTATCAAGAAAAGATTTTATGAAAAAAAAATTCGGATTTACTGCAGATTTCAAACTTTCAACTTTTAAGTAAAATTTCTGCACCACCATGCATCATAAAGTTATCGTTTTACATTAACAGGAGCTTGCTTGAAATCGCATAAGAAAATTTTCAAGGAAATTGACTTTTTTCATAAAAACTCATTGCGCAGAACAGTGATATAATTCATAGATCTCAGATTTGGCAGAAGTACTTGAAAATGCATGATTAACAAGCCATATGAGTCCGGCTTTGACCTGCGCAAAAGTCAAAAAGTTAACTTTTCTTTCGTTCATCAACGGTTAAAATCTTTGAATTTGTTCTAAAATCTGGTCAATTTAGCATAAATTTTGCTAAATTTTAAATCAAATTAGCTGAATCTACTAAACTCATGAGAAAATTCAAAGGATTTAAACAAAAATGGAAATAAATAAATTAAATTTTCAAAGGTAAAATTAATTTACTGACATTTTTTGGTTCACTTGCGTGCGATCTCGTTCAAAAAGTTTTGGTTTAGAATTTGGCTCTTAATAAAATTGCAATAATAATGTTATAATTTATTTACGGGATATTACGTGTTTCTTTATCCGCTAATACTTTTCTTAAAAATGATTTCTGTGGATATATTTTTCTTAAATAAAAACTGACTGACCTTGGTTACAAATAGAAAAAAAATGAAATTAATATAACAATCAAAATTTTATGTTTGCGATTTTTTGCAGTTTGTAATTTGAATTTTGAAAATTAATTCTGAACCTTAATATGAAATCAGAATTCAGATACAGCATAAATATTCAAAATTCAGATTTAGCTCATATATGAGTTGAAATGATCAAGATTACCAATTATGAAATTTGAATTTTGGTTATTTTTCCGAGTTTCAATACGATTTCTGATTTGTCCAAAAGATACTAAATATAGATCCCAGATCAATATTACGATATTACCCAAGAATTGAATTTTTTCAGAACCCTCAATCATCAAACAAGTTTTTTATAGTTGAGGTCATGGGTTTCAATTTGAATTCATTATTTCATTATTCTATTTTTAATTTGAATTTAATTATAAATTTCGAATGATTAATCATATTTTGAGTTTTTAACTCTTGATCGCCATTTTGAAGTTTTGAATCCTGCAAAAAAAAAATTAAGCTTAAAAACTTCGTATCTGAATATAAAACAAAAACTCGGGATGATTTCTGAAGCTATGATCATTTAGAGTCCGGGTACTTAATTTCGGTAATAACTACATTCCTGGAGTTCGAGTATGCAAAATTTTGCAGATGTCTTACTTTACGGGTTTTTGAAAAAATACGAGGAAAAAAGACATGTTAAAAACTTTTTTGCACTATCACCTCAGAAATCTTTCATTGTCAACTTGTAAACTCATGAACTGTTGATTTTTTCTGAATTGTTTTTGGTTTAAACAGATAAGAAGTAAAAGGCCACCCATTAGAAAATACACACACTAAAATACATGCGTTTCACTAGTAACACCGATTGTTTTGTAAGACTCTTTAAGCCTCTTATGAAACCTAAACTTGGTCTTGTAGCCAGTTATAAAACCATAAATGTTACAGGCAAGATGTGTTTCATTGTATAAATAATCATATATTTCAGAGGGAATGCATCTGGGGTTAATCTGAAGAGACTATTGCAAGCGGAGTGGATTGCCAATCATTGTAGGTCTCTGAAGGTTGGATGCCTTCCCTCGACGAACCATCGGCCCTGAAGCCTGAGAAGCAATTCGAAGGCCAAGCCACACAGACATATGCTGGACCTTGCTACCGATGGGGGACCCATGCATACATATATACATACAAGTGAGAAAATTTTGGAAATCTGTAGCAGATTTCTGAACCTGGGATGAGTTTTCGAGGTTTAGTTTTGAATAATTTTACTCAATTATCAAAATTTTATTAAGAATTAAAAAATTGGAGTATAGAGTGGAACACCACAAATGCTTTACCTGGACCATCATGGGGGGTCATATATCTCAAAATGAATATAATGTATGGGGGAATTCAGGAAATTCCCGAAGATAATAAACTGAGCTAAATTTTCGGAAAATTACACTACCTTAGCTGGATAAAAAGGTTATCATCAGCAAGAAAAATTATTGTTCTACCTTGGAATATGGTCAAGGCTGATTTTTTTTAAAGATTGTTAAAACATGGACGTTAACCAAACAAAATTAAATTAAAAAAACGGTTTTTAAGAAAATCTTACGTTAAAAGTAAAAAACATCGAATATGTAGAAGAAAACAATTTCAATAAAAAAAAATTCCACAAGAAAAGATGGGATGCTCTATTTAGCAATATTTATCATTTGGAACTTTCGTTTCCCAAATTGTGGGCAGTAGCAAAATCAAAATCATTGGTATAGAAATTACACTATTTGAAACGAAAGAGTAGCGGTACAGCTCCCTGAAAATTTACCAGATTTGATGAATAACCTCAAGCCTAGCAAATCAACTTCTATCGATAGTGAAAAATTTTCTCAATTTTATACAATATTTGCAGCAAGAAGCAATCAATTTTTTTCGATAAGATGCTACAATGTTCGATTATGGCAGCACCCAGTACAGAATTAGACTAAAAATATGTGAATACAGAATACCATATACATATCTATAATTTCGTATGCAGTAGAGGGGTTATAATCTCCTTTTTCCAATTTTTCCGGGATCCCGAGATTTCCCGGGAATAGGATGATCAGATTTCCTGATTCCCGGGAACGTAAAAATGCCCAGGAAATGAACACTCTAGAAGTTACAAGCCGCCAAATTTCCAATAGTGATATAAAAACACTTGGAAGCAGATTGGTATTAAAACGAGTATTAAATTCGTTGGATTTCAACACCATTTTTCATTAAAATTACATATACAAGGCCGATAAATAATAACTGTTTATTTAAAAAAAATTAAAAACACATTGAGTATCGAAGAGACGGTATAAATTCAGGCACTTTCTTACAACCTACATTTTTTCTAAAATCCTAAGTAGCGCTGAAGCCTGTTGTTTCAAAAAGAAAATCAAACATTTATCACGTTGTAAAATGTTTAAAGTATCGATCAAATTTCAGTAAATTTAAGAGCTCTGGTCCTAGAGCTAGAAGTTGGTTTCCTTTTATTATTCAAATCAGACAGTTGTACTGTATCTACATTTTAAAATACTAAAGTACAAACTTATGTTGAAAACTAGAAAAACTAAGAGTTATTCACATAACCTGACCTGCATCCCATAATGAATTTCGAGACAACGAATAATCCTACTTTTTTATTATTTGCTTTGAAAAACGTAAAATATTGAACCATCCTAAATCCCCCAGCCTTCGGAAAGGAATTTGCCTTTGCTTACGTATTTGCGAAACCAACTGCGCTCATGTGTGCGGCTTTCGGTTTGCTGGCAGATAGAGAGTCGGTATGTTCCTTTGAAACGAGCTAATTTCAATAATTGAAAAGCTCTTTGGGGAGTCGGTGTTTTTAATTTTCCCATTTTAACGCGCTTGCCGCTGCTTCACAGGACTATATTTCAGTTTAATAGCTACAAACATGCCGATAGATATACGGACGGAGTGCAACTATGAATCGGTTGATTCACTGGGGACCTTCTGTCAATTTCTTTTCTCGCAATGAGCTCTGCAAAAGTGTAATTGAAAATAGAATATCGCATTGACACCGTTTTATAGGCTAGGAGACGGTCTTTTCTTAAAAGTTCCACATTGAAACAGATGAAAATTCTTGTAGTTTTACCTAGTTATTGTTAATATGGTCGCATTTATCATAATTTTTGTTACTTATTAACAGCTGCAATATAAGTTATGTCCTATAATTTGTTTGAGTTCAGTGAGTGCCTCTCGTCAAAGTTGATTTGTCCGGAATGTTTATCAAACTGATAAACCGTGTCGTCCTAATTTCCTAGAATAGCACGGCCAATAAAGCTCAGAAATTATTCATTCGCATACTTTCAGCTCAGCTCGATATGTCGATTCGTCTCTGTTTTTGTTTTGTTTTTCGTACAGTCGTGTGTTGGATAAGCACAGATAATTTAGCGGATGCCAAAGAAATATTATGGGCTTTTTGGCTTGAATTGATCTAACGCATTGTCTTAAATCAATTATGATAAGTATAAGTGTAAAGAACACCGATCCTAAGATTTTGCTGTTAGGAACCTAAAATGTGATTTGATTGAACTGTCTCGGGTAACATAGTTTGCAGAGATTCTTAATGATAATTGAAGTTTGCGTTCGCTAATTGATTCCATAAACATACATAAGTAGGAGTCGATGAGGTTGTCAATAATGTGTTGATATAAGCGTCTTTTGAGTATCGACGACAAAAAAAAGGTGAATATTATTTCAAATACTAAGCTCATTTAATTGATTTGTCTCGAGATAACTTGTTTTAAAGATTTCTGATTTTTTTTTAAATAATTAGGTTCATATAGGGTTTACCATATTGCTAAACAGTTTTTATCTCTTAGGTTCGTCTTAGGTCTTAGTCAACGTTTGAAATTCTACCACCTTTATTACTTTGTTTATCAAATGCCTTTACTTACCCATTTCACCATCCTGGAGTGATATGTTTTCCCCACCCTCTCTTCGCCACACGATTGTAGGAGAAGGTGAACCCGTGGCTGCACACCGTAACGTTACGTTACTTCCTTCCCTGACGACCATATCGGTGCTTGTGGGGTAATCCAAAATATCAGGAGGAACTGGAATGAGAAAACACGCATGATATTGTAATAAAAACAGAACGTATTTTTTGTTCCTAAAATTCAAATTGGCTCACATATTATTGTACCAAGATTTGAATATTGCATAGTGTAAAAGATTTTTTTAAGTAAATGTAAAATGAGGCTCGGGTTAATAAATTTGAAAAGCAATCTAATAAAGCATGGATCAAGATGAATCTGGACGCACTGTTTATTATACCATAGAGCTCCTAGTTGTCGGATCAGGAATGTTTTGACAGTACTTTGTTCGGAAATGTTTCCTCTATCAGTGCTGGAAATTTCATTACGATTCATTTTGTTCCAAAAAATTTACACGTGATGGAAGCCGCGAGACGAATATTAATTTGGATTTTGAAATTTTGGAATTCAATCTTCAGTTGTCAAAATGCCGTCCAAGGAAGAAGAGCGGCGTATCAATATTTTGCTCGCGCATCTCGATAATCCGAGCTTCTCGCACGCAAAGCTGGCAAAAGCGCTAAAAGTTGCCAAGTCATCCGTTACAAATGTAATTAAAGTGTTTGGGGAACGTTTGTCGACAGCCAGGAAGTCTGGATCGGGGGGAAATCGAAAACCGGAAGCCGCTGAGACGACAAAGAGATTTGCCGGTAGTTTCAAGCGAAACCCTAACCCTTTCTCTCCGAGATGCCGCAAATAAGCTGGGTGTATCGTCTACAACCGTGCATTAAGCCAAAAAAACGAGCCGGACTATCGACTTACAAGAAGGTAGTGACTCCAAATCGCGATGATAAACAAAATACGACGGCCAAAACGCGATCCTGGAGGCTGTACACGACGATGCTGACAAAGTTTGACTGCGTGGTAATGAACGACAAAACCTACGTCAAAGCCGACTACAAGCAGCTTCCGGGACAGGAGTTTTATACGGCAAAAGGAAGGGGAAAGGTAGCAGATATTTTCAAGCACATGAAACTGTCAAAGTTCGCGAAGAAATATCTGGTTTGGCAAGCCATCTGTACCTGTGGCTTGAAAAGCAGCATTTTCATAGCTTCCGGGACTGTCAACCAAGAAATTTACGTGAAAGAGTGTTTGAATAAACGTCTGCTGTGGTACGCCGCCAACAACGTGCAGGTGGTCCCCAAGGACAAGAACCCTCTCAACTAGGATTGTTCGATCTTCAGTAAAAGATCGATCTCCAAGATCGATTCTGTAAAACGGTCGTAGGATCGATCCACCTAAAAAATCGGAGCTCAAGGATCGATCTCTGAAAAATCGATCTGTTCCATTGTTAACAAGGCAGCACTTTTTATTAACATTCAAATTTAGGTAATCACGATGTATCGAAATCTTCATACAAAAACTCCACAAAAGCCAATTAAACTCAAATATCGAATTGATAAATGTTGCCAGAGTTTTCCCCTTACGTATCCAGACCGGGCTATTTGTGGGCATGTAAGTTCAAAATGGTCAACCCAAAATCCGAGCAACATCCGGGGAAATTTGTGAAAATCCTAGATATATAGAGAAATGAATCCAACTTAGATGAAATTTCAGGAACAAGATAAGAGAAAATCGATGTTGAAAAACATGCGAAAAAAATTCGCCTTGTCTCTCGGTAGGACTTGAACCCACATCTTGCGCCTCTCCGGGGCCCATGTACATGTTGATACATGGGCCCCGGAGAGGCGCAAGATGTGGGTTCAAGTCCTACCGGGAGACAAGGCGAATTTTTTTCGCATGTTTTTCAACATCGATTTTCTCTTATCTAGTTCCTGAAATTTCATCTAAGTTGGATTCATTTCTCTACAAAAAAAAAAAAAAATAAATGTTTCGCTGACTGAATATTTGAGTCAAGATCCATCTCTGGGTCGCAACTTAAAAATCCTAGATATAATTCAATAAAAAAAAGAATTTGAATTATTTGTTTGTGGAATCCCATCTGTCTGATTTTTGTGCAGAAAAAAAATATTATGCCCAAAAAACGATTTACAATCTGCTTGTGAATCGTACTTTACATTACATCTTCCAAAGATCGATCCAAGATCGACCAATCCTACTCTCAACACGCCAGAGCTCCGCCCAATTGAGAAATACTGAGCTATTGCCAAGCGGAACCTAAAGAAGACCAAAAAAAACTGCTTAGGACGAGCAGCAGTTCAAGGCAAACTGGCATTCTGCGGCGAAGAAGGTGGACAAGGTGGCTGTACAAAATCTGATGGCAGGGGTTAAGCGTAAGGCCCGGCAATTCGGATTTGGAAAAGCGGAAGCCTAACTGAATATTTTTCCTGAATTTTATACTAATTAAACTTGAAAAAGAAATTTAATTTGATTTTTTAAATAAATGATATCACCGATTTACAAGCGTTTTCCCTTGACAAAATTTTGACCGTATCACCCTTTTTTCAAAACATTACCAAAGATAAATAGAATTTCAAATAAAAAATCTTGAACTAGATACTGAAGCCAAGATATGAAAACAATTTAGATTCGGATTATATGGCGCAAGAATTTTTGGAATGCATTAAATCTCATTTGAAATTTAATATAAAGAATTAAGTTTCAATAAAAAAAGTGAGAAAATTTAAAAAAAAACTATAGCAGAATTATGATTAATTTTTGAGGTCTGGCAGTCAAGTTTCTTACTCTTGAATTATCCTACTCAATCATCAAAATTTGATAAAGAATTTAAAATGGTGATTGTTGTGAGTACTTTACCTCGCTTGCTCTTCCTGGCCCCTCATGGGGGGGGGGGGGTGTTTGGTCCTTATCTCACAAAATCCCCCCGTTCCTACGGCCGTGTTACCGATTATAATTAAGGTTCAATCTCATCATGGGTTTGCTTCTTTTTGTCAGAGTTTGCCAGCAGAAATTCCAGTAGAAAAGCTTTTAATTCGATAAAAAATAATCAAGTTTTGATAATCTCGAAACAGTTGTATTCACTAAATTGCCCTCAGTTTATTTTAAAAGTGAAGTATTGGACCAAAAAGTTGCAGAAATTTAAGGAGGAGCATTTAGCCCCCTAAAATACAGATTAGACGAAAAATAAAGGGTGATACGGTCAAAATTTGGTCAAGGGTCAAGGTCAAGGCGTGTTAATCGGTGAAATCGTTTATTTAAAAAATTAAATTGAATTTCTTTTTCAAGTTTAATAAGTATAAAATTCAGGAAAAATGTTCAGTCAGGCTTCTGCTTTTCCAAATCCGAATTGCCGGGCCTTACGCTTAACCCCTGCCATAAGATTTTGTAGAGCCACCTTGTCCACCTTCTTCGCCGCAGAAAACCAGTTTGCCTTGAACTGCTACTCGTCCTTAGCAGTTTTTTGGCCTTCTTTAGGTTCCGCTTGATAATAGCCCAGTATTTCTCAATTGGGCGGAGCTCTGGCGTGTTGAGAGGGTTCTTGTATTTGGGAACCACCTGCACGTTGTTGGCGGCCTACCACTCCATGGCCTTTTTACCGTAATGGCAAGATGCCAAATCAGACCAAAACAGTACGGAACAACCGTGTTTCTTTAGGAAAGGCAGCAGACTTTTATTCAAACACTCTTTCACGTAAATTTCTTGGTTGACAGTCCCGGAAGCTATGAAAATGCTGCTTTTCAAGCCACAGGTACAGATGGCTTACCAAACCAGATATTGAGCTTGAAAATATCTGCTACCTTTCCCCTTCCTTTTACCGTATAAAACTCCTGTCCCGGAAGCTGCTTGTAGTCGGCTATGACGTAGGTTTCGCCGTCCATTACCATGCAGTCAAACTTCGTCAGCATCGTCGTGTACAGCCTCCGGGATCGCGCTTTGGCCGTCGTATTTTGATTATCATCGCGATTTGGAGTCACTACCTTCTAGTAAGTCTATAGTCCGGCTCGTTTTTTGGCTTGATGCACGGTTGTAGACGATACACCCAGCTTATTTACGGCATCTCGGAGAGAGAGGTTAGGGTTTCGCTTGAAACAACCGGCAACTCTCTTTGTCGTCTCGGCGGCTTCCGGTTTTCGATTTCCCCCCGATCCAGTTTTCTGGCTGTCGACAAACGGTCCCCAAACACTTTAATTACATTTGTAACGGTTGATTTGGCAACTTTTAGCGATTTTGCCAGCTTTGCGTGCGAGTAGCTCGGATTTTCGCGATGCGCGAACAAAATTTTGATACGCTGTTCTTCTTCCTTGGACAGCATTTTGACAACTGAAGAGTGAATTCCAAAATCAAAATAGGAGCAACATTCTACACACCCACACACCTTCAAAATGAGGGGTGTTCAGGTTTTTTAAATGCAAAATTGAAAGAAATACGTCAAGTTGATATTGACCAAATTTTGACCGTATCACTCTTTAAATGAGAAAAACTGATAAATTTCATAACTGAAAAAAGTGTGCGCCGTCCGATGGAAGATATCAAGAATAAAGTAGAAATATTTCTTACAATAAACGATGATTTTTTTTTCATAAATTTTCATAAGATAACCTTCATTTCTTTCATAGAAAGTATTTCGATCAATCGAATGGTTGTTGAGTTACACGCATTCATAACTGTCCCATGTCTAAATGAACTTAGCTTTAAAAGTTTCATATCTTGAAAAACAAATTTAGAGATCAATTTTCAGATAACAATTAAAAATCATCTTGGTACTTAAATTTGAAACTCTAGTAGCAGCTCTCTTTTTACTGCGGTTGCTTCTAAATTGTGATGAAATTTGAGCTGAAATGCTGCCTACAAAATGAATCCAAATTTTAATAATTTTTACAAACTTCATTTATTTTTGAAATCTGTAGCAAAGCACACCAGGTCAGCTTATTTTTTACACATTCTCAACGTGTGAGTAGATTTTCTATTGCATGTCGATCGAATTTATGTTGTAGAAGTTTTCTTGAGTGTGCGTGATGTTGTACTGTTTAAATTTGTTAACTTTAAATCATTATAAGAATTCGTCAACCCCTTTAAATTTCCTGGAAATATTTGTATGTGATATGAGTTTTTGGGTTTGCAAAACAATTTTTCATCAAGCAAAATAAACTTAAATGAAAATCGCTTGAGCTTATTTGTAATAGAAAGTTTATAGCTTCGAATATACTATTTATAAGCGTTTCAATTAATCTCAATCCATAATCAATTTCGGTGCGATTTCTCGTTTACGAAAAGGCAATCAGCCATGAACAGTGATGTATTCGGTGAATTCCATGCAAATAAACCGTCCACCAGGAAACCACAGCCATAACAAAAGAGAATGAGCACAATCCGGCCAGTTAATCCGTACCATCATATCTGGAATTAACAGGCACCAGAACAACAGAATTTAACTTTCCCCAAAAGCTTCGGACCGATTGTGATTACCGGTATCAACTTACGTGGGGACCACAATACCAGTTTGTTATTCGGCGATCCTTTCTAATGAGCTCACCAAAGCACAATTATTGCCACTAATGGAATACCGAAGCAAATTGGACATGACTGAGAGGATTAGCACAATCGGGAGCTTATTATGCACACCAGCGGCTTATTACCGTAATAATGTCGACTTTGAGTGCCTTCTTGGTACTTAGAGTAAAGTCAGTTTTCGGTAGCCCTACAAACGCAAGTCGTGGCCAATAATAATGAATGGTTTAGCGAATGGAAAGCCGCTTTTGTTTGTTCCTTGACTGGCAACGAATGAGCTGAAAAATATAACCTGCATATTGGTGTTTGACAATGTTTCTGCAACCTCTGCTCGGTCGAGGGAAATACCAAAAGAAATGGTTCCTTCAGATGGTTGCATTGTGGGAAATGCTAGAACAAAGTTTTATCGACCCTAAATTAGGCTGTATTCTCTGTTAGTACAGAGTAGGTACCGAAATGTTCTTCTAAATTTTAACATAAAATGGTTGCTTTTTCTTAAGATTTGACTTAACTCATAGTCTTCTAATACTTAGAATGGATTTTTTTAAAATAAAGCTCCAGTGTGCGTTGAGCAGGAGCGAGTGTGCATTAGCGCATAGACGGCTTTATTCAGGTGACCAATTTAAATATTCCGTGACTGCTGGCAGTAATATCCTAACGTATAAATAAATGGTTTCTCTATTCGCCTACAGTTTATTTTTACGATTGTGTGTATGCTTTTTTCTCTTTCTCCACCATATTCTAATTGAAGCTTTTCTACTGTGCTGCTTCTTTGATGAAAATAAAAACAAAACAAAAAAGAAACAAATTCAATTTGATTACCAGACATGGCAAAAATTTTCCCCGGCTCATTTGTGGTTGGAGGCGCCAGGACATTCATCAAAGTAAAAAAGTTTGGGTCTGTCATGGTAATTTCATACTAAACAGTGCCAAATGAGTCAAACCAGGTAACAAAAAAACAACGAACCAAGGTAATTACTAGATAATCTTTACGAGAAATCATTATGAATTGTGTTTTAATTGAGCGAAAAAACACCACTTGATGTATCCAAATGCGGGTGTAATAACAAATTGATGTTCATTTCGAGTCAATTGATCGTGAATAAGTCAATGGCAAACAAGTATGTAAAACGTACATTACATTGCATATATCTACCTACAACATCCAAATACCCCATCTGGCTCTTCATTGGGTCGGTATTGATTTGACACATGTACCAGCCTTTATCACTCTCCCGGATGTCTCGTATCCGGAGCTGCCACGTCTTTTTTTCGGTGTAAATGATACCTATCCGTTTGTTTTTGGTGATGACGTGGTTCTGGATCGTCAAAATCGTTTGAGTGTCTACTCTGAGCCACGCAACCTGAAAGAAACAGAAGAGTAAATGTGAAAACCTAGATCTCTTGATAATATTTGTTCTGCAATTCAAATGGTTTCAAAGCTAAAAACTAAAGCAAATTCTTACGAATTTCTATGAGTGTTGAAAAAATTTCGGTGTAAATATAATAAAGATATTTTTTTAAATAACTCCCAAGGATCGAACCGCAATTGAAATCATGAAAACTAAATCACGGTGATTTCTCTATAATTTATAATTTAATTCTAAATTTTCATTTTTTTGATCTGAACGGAAAGAAGAAACATGCAGAAATCTTCTGTAATTTTTTTTTCATTTAAGCCACTAGCGTCGATTTGGAATACTATGGTGTTCGATTTGCCAAAAATCTGTAGAAAGTTTATGGATGGATTGTTCAAATATTTTTTCATTCAACCCTTTTCAACAGCTTCGAAACTCTTCACAACACGGAAAAGGTTAACTTTGTAGACCTGTGTTATTCGTTCCAGGTAACTCAATATCATAAAATCTAGTTCTGTTAAAAGAAATATCACATAACATCGTGGTAAGATACAAAATTTGTATACCACAGCATTTATTCAATTTTAAATTTAATATACTATAATCTACTTATCATCCAGCAATCACAAACTGATGATGATATGACCGTAAGCCAGTTTGTGTAAGTTTTTAACGAAATGACGCATTGTTATTTTCGTTTCGTTTTTAGGATTTGGGTAAGCTGTTATTTTTGTAAAAATATTACCCCTAAATGTATGCAGCACCGGCATGTCACCCCAGATGACGGTATATAATATTTTTGTTAAAAATCCGATAGCATAAGTTAAAACAACTCAGTATGGAATAAACGAAGTTAAGAAAAATAAGTCCTTGAAAAATCAAATCACTATCCACCGAATGCAGATCACCCATAAACGGGTACAGACATGATCAACCGCTTGATAATGAATATGACACATCGCCTGTATCTGCATGGAAGTAGAGAAGAATGAATCTTTTAGAATGTGTATGGTTCTTAAATTCCTTTGTTCTTACCAAAGTTAGGTATTAAGCTTTTTTTCATAAGTAAAACAGTACGAGCGTAACGGCACGTGTTTTTATGCGGAATATTCTAAGCGTATTTTCTCTGTGGAATCAGACTTTTGACGTAGTGGTTTCCGGTCTGCGAGTTAGTTTGAGGCCAGAAGAAGCGTAACGTAGTGAAGTTGTATGCCTCACTCTCGAGTAACGGTTAAATTTCATGCAACACTATCCACCAAAACATCGTCTGAATAGTGTTGTTATTGTTTTGACTCCCGTGGCGGCTATAGTCTTTTTATCCTGCCGCTATAATCCAACCTGGAGCTCTGCGTTAGAGTGCCTAACTCCAGGCGTTTAACTGCTCGAAAGCTGGTGATCTCTTCCGCCTCCCTATAAAGGTCGACTGGCAGACTTGCAAAGCGTATGTTGATGGTCTTTTTGATCGGGTAAAAAAAATGAAACGTGGTACCTTCGCCCTTCGCGTGTTCGTTATTTGCTGAGGGTAAAGGGCTGCACTACTCACGCCGTGAGTGGGTTGATACCTCGTAGTAGTGGAACCTTAGCCTCTTGCTACTACGTGAGACGCTAGGTCAAAAGGCATATCCCACAAGGACTTTATCTATCTTTGCTACTTCTTCTTACATTTTTCCCCCGAGCTTGGTGACAGGAGCAAGATTACATCGCGGCAAAATTCAACGCTAGCCTGATGGCTAGCGCGGAAAACCCTCCGGGGGGAGGTTCCCCACCGGATATAATTTATAGTAGATCGCTACCCGAATGGTTTGGTCCTAAAGATGACACAATAATCTTACAATTGAGTCCAACTGAAGGCAACAATCTCCCGAAAAACCCATTCACCATAAGCAAATCTGTTCAACTCGACGGTGGAAGGATTGATTACGCTAAAACCGAAGCTAAAGGAACCAAGTACACCATCAAGGTTCGTGGCCGAAAATTAGCTGAAAAGATCTTGAAACTGGATTCCTTGATCGATGGAACTCCTATCCAAGTGACGCCTCACCCGCAACTGAACTTCACTCGTTGTGTCGTTACTTGTCGAGATGTACTAGATCTTGGCGATGAAGAACTTCTGACAGAATTGAAATACCAAAATGTGACGAGTGTTCGAAGAATAACGAGAAAAGTACAAAAAGAAACAGTTAAAACTGCTTCTCTTGTACTTACGGTTGCAGGCATTGAAAAACCAGAGTATATTTATTTTGGCCTCCTTCGAATCCCAACACGTCCGTATTACCCATCACCTATGCTCTGCTTCAAATGCCTTAACTACGGCCATACTAAATTGAGGTGTGAAGGAAATGAAAAGTGTCAAAACTGCTCCCAGGAACACGAAGGAGATTGCCAAAACCCTACATTCTGCCTCCATTGTAAAAGAGACCACTCTGCACTGAACCGACAATGCCCTAAATACTTAATGGAAGATCAAATTTGCAAGATGCAAATAGATTTAAAAATTTCGTTTCCCGAAGCACGACGACTGTACGAATCCAAGCAAAAACAACCTTCATATGCTGAAATTAGCTCACCAAAATCACCCCTACAAGATGAACTCCATAAAAAAGACCAGGTAATTCAACAGCTGCGGAAAGAAATAGAAGAATTGAAGACGACCTGCAAAACTCTTCAATCAAATTTTCAAAAGGCAAAAACATGGATACAAAGGTCCCAAAGTCTTGAAAGAAACCGCTCACAAAGCCAGGACAATGATTCGTCAACGAAGTCCATCAAAATTGTTGTTGAACCACCAAAACCCGAAAACCCAACAAAAGACAACTACGCACAGCAATCGAACCGAAAAAGTCGCTCCTTGGCACCAACGGAAACCCAAAATCGTTCCGTGACCCCAGTCAAGAGGATCCAAAGTGACTCCCAGAAACAAACACAACCTCCACAGAAGAAACAAGCCACGATCAAACCCAGCTTAGAATATGATAGCGCAATGGACATCGCATCTGAAACAGAAATCCCCGAGAGCCAGGATATGTTTTCTCAAAACTAAATCATCAAAATGGCCTTTCCCCAATCAACTTTTACTACCGACCAAACAACAACATCTTCAGAAGTATCACTTCTACACAGCCTTAGTTCGGTGCCAGCCGCAAATCTGGTTGACCCTGGTTCACCCGGGTCGCTTGCTGGCACCAGACACCTGTGTATTTCACAGGCAAGTACCCCACCGCATATCCAACCCGAACATATTTCCGATGCACCGTACCTTTCAGCACCCACGCAATCAATCACCAATCAATGGACTGGCAGTAACACACCGTTACTTACACGTCACCAAACCAACAGTACCACCACACCCAGAAACCGAGCCTCAGCCTGCGAAGAATCGCTTAGTACATCATCAGAAGTACCACTTCAACACAGCCCTAGTTCGGTGCCAGCCGCAAATCTGGTTGTTCCAAGTCCTGGTTCACCCAGGGCGCTTGCTGGCACCAGACACCTGTGTATTTCACAGGCAAGTACACCACCGCATATCCAACCCGAACATATTTCCGATGCACCGTACCTTTCAGCACCCACGCAATCAATCACCAATCAATGGACTGGCAGTAACACACCGTTACTTACACGTCACCACAGCAATAGTACCACAACACCCAGAAACCGAACATCATCATCATCATCAGAAGTACCACTTCTACACAGCCTTAGTTCGGTGCCAGCCGCAAATCTGGTTGTTCCAAGTCCTGGTTCACCCAGGGCGCTTGCTGGCACCAGACACCTGTGTATTTCACAGGCAAGTACACCAACGCATATCCAACCCGAACACATTTCCGATGCACCGTACCTTTCAGCACCCACGCGATCAATCACCAATCGATGGACCGGCATTAACACATCGCTACCCACACGTCGTCACGGCAACAGCACCACATCCAGAAATAGAGCCCCAACCAGCGAAGAAACCTTGGTCCTCCAATGGAACGTGTGCGGCGCCAACCCACGCAGAACCGAATTACAACAACTTATCAGCCGGTACGATCCTGTAGCTATAGCCATCCAAGAGCTTCGCACACCGAACCTTAACGGGTATGTAAAAAACTATCGCTGGTTTTCAACTCCTAGCGCATTTCCCAACACTTCGAGTGCTGGCCTTGGAATCCGAAATGGTATCCCGGCATCCCAAGTTAGCCTTAATACATCCCTGCCTTTCTGCGCTGTCACCATAGAAGCACCCATAAAAGTTACGATCTTATCCACATACCTTCCAAATAACGAGTCTCTCGAGTCCTTAAAAACTGAATTCGAGAATGTCCTCGATTCTTTATCTCATCCTCTTCTGATTGTTGGAGATTTCAACGCTCACAATGCCATATGGGGTAGTGAACGTACTGACCGTCGTGGACGATTCATAGAACAACTTGCTGCCGAAAATGTACTGATCATCTTAAATTCATTCGAACATACCTACTTCCATCTTCCTAATGGTACAACCAGTGCAATAGACCTATCCATGGCTTCCGTGTCAATTTGCAATCGCCTTTCATGGCAAGTGGAGAATGACCTTTCCGGCAGTGATCATTTCCCGATACGAGTAACAATTAACACATCACCAAAAAAGTTAACCAAACGCCCACGCTGGCTCGAAAATCAAGCTGACTGGCAGCTTTTCGAAAATGTATTACTAGAAAAACTTTCCCACAACACGACACCGAGTCTAGCTGAAATAACAGGAGCAATAGTTAAAGCAGCCGAGGCCAGCATCCCCCGTACAAGTGGCAACTGCTGCCGTAAATCAGTGCCCTGGTGGAACAAAGATGTACAAGAACTAATAAAAGATCGAAGACGAAAGTTGAGACGCCTGAGAATCCTTCCAGCAGACGACCAACAACGCGCCAGCGCTTTAAAAGAGTTCCAAGTATCTCGCAATGCGGCACGTCGTGGGATAGCGGAAGCGAAAAAAACGAGTTGGGAAAACTTTGTCGCCACTTTTACATCCGACACCCCCACAACAGTTATGTGGCAGAATTTCAATCGGTTCTCTGGGAAACGAAAATCGTCCCGAATAGTACTTGAAACCCTAAACGGAATAACAGAGGACCACAAAAAAGTTGCAGAAAGCCTTGGAGACCATTTTCAGTCAATGTCCAATCAACCCCAATTACCATTTCCACCGCCACCACGTACCAGCCGGAAAAATGAAAAGGTAATGTCCGAGCTGAAAAGAAAATTCTCTATACAGGAGTTTTTCCACGCGACGAAATCCAAAAAAGGCAACTCTGTGGGACCAGATAGCGTAAGTAACGAAATGATTCGACGACTACCCATTACAACCAAAACGCAACTCCTCGACTGCTTTAACGAGCTGTGGGCGAATGGAACTTTTCTACCCTCTTGGAAAGAAGCCATAATAATACCCCTGGCAAAACCAGGGAAAGATCCTAAAAAAGCTGAAAACCACAGACCAATATCGCTAACGAGTTGTATAGGAAAAACTATGGAACGCATGGTCAACCGAAGGCTCGTTCAGTGGATCGAAGACCGAAATCTATGGAGCCGCAACCAATACGCGTTCAGAAAAGGAAGGGGTGTAGAACAATACTTAACAGAACTGGAGGCTGCCTTAGACAATCCATTTGAAAAAAAACAACACTCTGAGTTGGCCCTACTAGATCTCAGCAAAGCATACGATACTGCTCAAAAAGCACCCATTCTCGATACTTTAGCTAGATGGGGAATTAGTGGAAATCCATATAATTTCCTCCAAGACTTCTTAACAAACAGATCGTTCAAAGTACTGGTCGGTGGAACTTTATCCCAGTTGAAATCCATAGAAAATGGAGTTCCGCAAGGATCAGTTCTTGCTGTAACACTTTTCTTAATTGCCATGGAGCCGTTATTCGAAAGAATCCCCCGCGGAGTGCAAACATTCGTTTATGCTGACGACATAGTGTTACTTGTATCAGGGGCACAAGTGAAAAGTGTTAGGAAAAAATTGCAGAATGCTGTGACAAAAGTGATCGAATGGGCTGACGGGATAAATTTCACGATTTCTTCGGAAAAGTCTAGCATACTTCACATTTGTAAGAGAAGAAAACACAAAACGGTCCCCCAAATAACTATAAATGGTAAAATCGTTCCTGAAGTAAAAAAAGCGCGCATCCTCGGTACAACCTTCACTAAAACTTTAAACTTTTCGCCCCAAATTTTCGAAACCAAAGCAGCATTAGAGTCTCGCCTAAACCTCTTACGTGCAATAGGCGGTCGATCATATGGAGGTCAAAGAACATGCCTACTGAACATGTTCAAGAGTATAGGTGAATCAAAAATATTTTACGCAATTAACACTTTAGGGAGAAAAGGCATCAACTCGCTAAAACCACTAATGCCTAATTATAACTCCGGTATACGCATCGCTGCTGGCGCCTTGCGGAGTAGTCCAATATTATCCCTTCATGCAGAAAGCGGAACTCTACCGTGGATTTACCGATTAATAGAGCGCATGACAACATCCACCATTCGCACGCTCGAAAAACCACATGCTACAATCACTCCGGCCTCACAAAGGACACTTCAAGCATTCCAATCACTAACTAGAAAAGATGTTCCCAATGTTTGTAAATCCAGATCAGTTTGCACCCGACCATGGAATTTAAAAACTCCCAATGTAGACTGGTCGATCAAAAAAAGTTTTAAAGTAGGAGAAAGTAACCAAAAGGCAGTCCAACTGTTCAAAAACCACCTTCAACAACGCTATTTAAATCATCTCCAGATTTACACCGATGGTTCAGTTGCTAACAAACAGGTCGGATTTGGCATATCATGTGGTAATCGAGAGATCTGCTATCAACTACCGGAAGAGTGTACTATTTTTTCGGCAGAAGCTATGGCGATATTATTTGCACTCAAAACGATTGCCCACAAATCAAGATATTCGGTAGTAATTTTTTCTGATTCAGCTAGCGTTTTGGAGGCAGTGGAGTCTGGAAAATCTCTTCATCCATGGGTGCAAGAGATTGAAGAAAATCTCCAAAAACTTAAAGGAACCCTGTGTTGGATCCCCGGTCATGTAGGTATCGATGGAAATAGCAAAGCTGACGAATTAGCTGAAAAAGGTAGAAGTGGTCCGAAAATGTCAACTGAGACTCCAGCGCCCGACATCATCACATGGATAAGATCGGAGATAAGGCTTAAATGGGAAGAAGATTGGCTAGGTAACCGGCAACTTTTCTTGAGGAGAATCAAATCTACCACTTTACGCTGGAAAGATAGAAACATCCCCCTGGAACAACGTGCTCTGACTAGACTCCGAATTGGACACACCATGCTCACGCACTCAGAGTTTTTCACGAAAGGGATAACCACGTGCAACACCTGCAATCAACCACTAACAGTTGCGCATATTATTGGAGAATGCAGGTTATATGGGACAGAACGACAGAACTGTGGAATTGATCATGACGTATCGAGGGCGTTGAACGTGCTCAACGAGGACAACCTACTACAATTCTTGAGAAGTACTAAAATAATCCAAAAACTCTAGACATAAGTTAAAAATGTAAACTTTTCTTAAGAGGGCGAATGACCAAGTTGGTTAAAACCCTCTATAAATAAAAAATATAGAATAGAATAGAATAGGTATTAAGCGCAAATCATTCCCCCATTTCTAACAGATTTTGTCGAAACACTAGGGGGTGGATTGTCGAGGCAAGGAAAAGCAAGGAAATTCCTCAGCTTGATAAAGCTTTAACCCGTGAATCGTTTCCCAGATATGAAATGAAAAAAATTTGGATAAATTTCAATTGATATCCAGAACCGATCGATTGTCATTCTTGTCATTTTTATCATATTTGCAATTTTTGTCATTTTTGTCATTTTTGTCATTTTTGTCATTTTTGTCATTTTTGCCATTTTTGTCATTTTTGTCATTTTTGTCATTTTTGTCATTTTTGTCATTTTTGTCATTTTTGTCATTTTTGTCATTTTTGTCATTTTTGTCATTTTTGTCATTTTTGTCATTTTTGTCATTTTTGTCATTTTTGTCATTTTTGTCATTTTTGTCATTTTTGTCATTTTTGTCATTTTTGTCATTTTTGTCATTTTTGTCATTTTTGTCATTTTTGTCATTTTTGTCATTTTTGTCATTTTTGTCATTTTTGTCATTTTTGTCATTTTTGTCATTTTTGTCATTTTTGTCATTTTTGTCATTTTTGTCATTTTTGTCATTTTTGTCATTTTTGTCATTTTTGTCATTTTTGTCATTTTTGTCATTTTTGTCATTTTTGTCATTTTTGTCATTTTTGTCATTTTTGTCATTTTTGTCATTTTTGTCATTTTTGTCATTTTTGTCATTTTTGTCATTTTTGTCATTTTTGTCATTTTTGTCATTTTTGTCATTTTTGTCATTTTTGTCATTTTTGTCATTTTTGTCATTTTTGTCATTTTTGTCATTTTTGTCATTTTTGTCATTTTTGTCATTTTTGTCATTTTTGTCATTTTTGTCATTTTTGTCATTTTTGTCATTTTTGTCATTTTTGTCATTTTTGTCATTTTTGTCATTTTTGTCATTTTTGTCATTTTTGTCATTTTTGTCATTTTTGTCATTTTTGTCATTTTTGTCATTTTTGTCATTTTTGTCATTTTTGTCATTTTTGTCATTTTTGTCATTTTTGTCATTTTTGTCATTTTTGTCATTTTTGTCATTTTTGTCATTTTTGTCATTTTTGTCATTTTTGTCATTTTTGTCATTTTTGTCATTTTTGTCATTTTTGTCATTTTTGTCATTTTTGTCATTTTTGTCATTTTTGTCATTTTTGTCATTTTTGTCATTTTTGTCATTTTTGTCATTTTTGTCATTTTTGTCATTTTTGTCATTTTTGTCATTTTTGTCATTTTTGTCATTTTTGTCATTTTTGTCATTTTTGTCATTTTTGTCATTTTTGTCATTTTTGTCATTTTTGTCATTTTTGTCATTTTTGTCATTTTTGTCATTTTTGTCATTTTTGTCATTTTTGTCATTTTTGTCATTTTTGTCATTTTTGTCATTTTTGTCATTTTTGTCATTTTTGTCATTTTTGTCATTTTTGTCATTTTTGTCATTTTTGTCATTTTTGTCATTTTTGTCATTTTTGTCATTTTTGTCATTTTTGTCATTTTTGTCATTTTTGTCATTTTTGTCATTTTTGTCATTTTTGTCATTTTTGTCATTTTTGTCATTTTTGTCATTTTTGTCATTTTTGTCATTTTTGTCATTTTTGTCATTTTTGTCATTTTTGTCATTTTTGTCATTTTTGTCATTTTTGTCATTTTTGTCATTTTTGTCATTTTTGTCATTTTTGTCATTTT
Organism: Uranotaenia lowii; assembly: GCF_029784155.1. Lineage (NCBI taxonomy): Eukaryota > Metazoa > Arthropoda > Insecta > Diptera > Culicidae > Uranotaenia > Uranotaenia lowii. The sequence goes on along the minus strand of NC_073692.1, from coordinate 245,847,952 downwards.
TGTCATTTTTGTCATTTTTGTCATTTTTGTCATTTTTGTCATTTTTGTCATTTTTGTCATTTTTGTCATTTTTGTCATTTTTGTCATTTTTGTCATTTTTGTCATTTTTGTCATTTTTGTCATTTTTGTCATTTTTGTCATTTTTGTCATTTTTGTCATTTTTGTCATTTTTGTCATTTTTGTCATTTTTGTCATTTTTGTCATTTTTGTCATTTTTGTCATTTTTGTCATTTTTGTCATTTTTGTCATTTTTGTCATTTTTGTCATTTTTGTCATTTTTGTCATTTTTGTCATTTTTGTCATTTTTGTCATTTTTGTCATTTTTGTCATTTTTGTCATTTCTGTTTCAAACTTTGGAGAGTTTCAATTGTTTTTTTTTCTATTTTTCGAAGTCTTCAGGGGAAAATGAAGAAACTTTCTAGAAAGTATCGTTGAAGAAAACATTGCTTAATAGAACAAAACAATAAACCTGTTATCCCAAAAAAATTTAAAAAATTAAAAAATCTAACAAAATGTGACTTGAAGATCTTTGTTTTATCACTTCAAAATGTTTCCCATTCGAAAAATATTCAATAAAAATATTCATTTCAATATGTCAACCGTTAGAGTATTATATGAACTTTATAGTTCCATGTTTTCGAAGCAATAGTAAACTCTCAATTTTTTTATGAAAATTTTTTACAAAATGTATGTTTTATGGGTTCACTTGATCGAGTCCAAATCGAAATATTTTTCTTCTGAATGGATGATGATCATTGCTGAGCACGAAATGATTTACATTCATCCAATAACTAGTATTATAAAATAACTTTCAGATAAAATGAACCCGCAAAAGCTTCTATCTATATGTAGGGGAGAGTGGGGATACTTGATCCCCTTTTCTTATTTTCACCATATCTTTTTGGAAAAATTTAGCAACCCGCCGCCTTTGACATTTTCTGACACCTTGTAACTTCAAGTTTCTATGCTCCAAAAATTAGAACGATACTTGAACCAGTTGATGAACTAGGAGCATTTTCGTGGGAGTAAAAAAATTGCGATTTTTCTGAAGTTAGGGGAGACTTGATCCCCTATTGAAGGAGACTTGATCTTTTATTCAGGAAGCCCTAATCCTTGTATAAAAATCAAACAAAACCCCAGGATAGAATGTTAAATGACTATTTTGGTCATGTTTGTTCTCATTTCACAATTTATAGCAGACATAAGAAGAAAATTCTATAACTTTGTCTCAACGCTAATAACATTGCATACTTAAAGGCGCTATTTTTTTTTAATTAAGAGAAAATTAATTATTTTTGCTCTTTTCTTCAGACAATTGTTTGATAAATATTAGTTTTTGGATAAATATTAGTAATTTCGTAATCAGCAATCATAACGATCAATTCAGAAGAAGAATATGCCGTTTGGAAGGGGGATCAATTGCACCCAACTCTAGGGGATCAATTGTACCCATAATCAACATTTTAGAAAACTTTTTCTGAAAAAAGTTGAGAGTTTTCCATTGCTTTGAAAATGTGGCATTATGAAGCTCATTTTATGCTCGAACGATTGATACATTGGAACAAATATTTTTTTCATAATTTTCCCATGTAAGGAACATCTTAAAATGATGAAAAAAGATCTTCAAGTCACATTTTGTGAAATTTTTCAAACAAAGTTCAATTACTCAAACAATTATTTTGTTAAAATTTTTTAAACTACAAGCATTGTTATTTTGCGCATTTTGGCACATTTTTCTAGAACATTTGATCTTTGTAAGACATTCCAGTTTCGAGATATATCTAAGGAATCATGTATCCCCAGGGATCAAGTATCCTCATTCTCCCCTACACATAAACAAAGAAAAAAAGTTGTTCTTTTACTTTCAACAACCCGTTTGCTTCTAAATGCTTTTTGGTATCATCAGGAGAGCTGTTTGTTTTCGAGCCTTAGAAAACATAGATATTTTAGGATTTTGAAATTGAACTTTTAATTGTAGAAAAAAAATACAATACAATACAAACCAAATTTTGCCTATTTGATACTCAATGAACAGGCTTCCAAATGTAAAAAACAGTTTTCAAAAATTCAAACTTTTGACTGAGTTATTGATGATGGATAATGTGCCAAAATTTATTGTTGGTCAAAATTACCCCGATGATCAAAGTTACCCCGTTTTACGGTACTGTTAAAAGGATATCATATAACATCGTGGTAAGATACAAAATTTGTATACCACAGCATTTATTCAATTTTAAATTTAATATACTATAATCTACTTATCATCCAGTAATCACAAACTGATGATGATATGACCTTAAGCCAGTTTGTGTAAGTTTTTAACGAAATGACGCCTTGTTATTTTCGTTTCGTTTTTAGGATTTGTGTAAGCTGTTATTTTTGTAAAAAATATTACCCCTAAATGTATGCAGCACCCCAGTTGACGGTATATAATCTTTTTGTTAAAAATACGATAGCATAAGTTAAAACAACTCAGTATGGAATAAAGGTTGTTAATAAAAAAAAAAGTCCTTGAAAAATCAAATCCCTATCCTTCCAATGCAGATCACTCATAAATGGGTACAGACATGATCAACCACTTGATAATGAATATGACACATCGCCTGTATTTACATGGAAGTAGAGAATAATGAATCTTTTAGAATGTGTATGGTTCTTAAATTTCTTTTTTTCATTTTTGTGATTTTCGTCATTTTTGCCATTTTTGTCATTTTTGTTATTTTTGTCATTTTTGTCATTTTTGTCATTTTTGTCACTTTTGTCATTTTTGTCATTTTTGTCATTTTTGTCATTTTTGTCATTTTTGTCATTGTCATTGAAATGAACAATTTTAGATTTCTTTTGGACACGACTGAGCTTTAAAGTCGACGATAAAAATTCAGATTTCATGAACAAATTATGTTATTTTGTGGTTCAACCAAATCATTCTGTCACGATTACCCGTGATGCATTTTTCAGAAATTTTGTAGTTACAATATTGTGCAAAACATCGAGAATTGATTCATTACATAATTCACATCACTAGTAATGAAATTTTCGGAAATCAGTTAAATATGCTCATGGTAAATTAAATTAAGAAAATCCATCTTTATTAAAACCAAAAAAAAACGTGAAACTTATAAACAAAATTCTAGAATCAAGAATGGACATAAATTATACCTTTAACGAAATTTTCCTAAAAACCTGTATAATTGTGGATTATTTCTGCGATTTCAACAACCTTTCTCAACATCTCAATACAATGATCTCATACAAAACTTCAAATAAAATAACAGTTTTTTCACCGATTGACGAAAAAAAGTCGGTGCTTTGAGAACTAATTTAAATTGTGGAAAAACTTCTCGTAAATATTTCAAGAAAAATGGATCAAAGTCTAAATTTCAGCTACAATTCAACGTCCAAAGCTGAGAAGACAGTGATTTTAACTATAATTTATCGCTGGTATTTAAACCTTTAAAATGAAGTGATGACAAATCATATCACCGGTTTGAGCAAAAAGGATTTTTTCTCACAAAACATCTAAACTTTTTTAATGAACCAGGAAGGCCCTCAAAATTTTTTCTTTGCGATAACCAAAGGAAGCAAATCATTTCTGTGATTTAGTAAATTTTCGAAATAAATGGCCAGAATTTTTTAAGTGATTTGGAAAAATAGAAACTGGGGAAGGAAGAATGTTGATGATAAAGATGAAGAGAATTCAGCAGCATGTAAATAATGTTAAAGACAATTTAAAAAAAAGTTTGTTCAAAGAATTCTGTACATCTGTTTATGGCTGGCTAAGTCTTAGGCAAAACGCAAATAAATGTTTTTCCATTGGTATGAAGTTAAATTTACGTTTATTTATCTAGCTGAGGATACCATTTGTTTATTTTTATCAGATTAGAAATCCATAAACAATTTAATTTTGAAAATCGTACTTTGTTTATTTTCAGTCAAAAATAAATCTGTTGGTTAATTTCAACTTACTCAAATGAGCATCTCTGGTTTTATGTTAAAACTACGTCTTATCAATTTTAAAACAATTACAATATTCTGGTAAAAAAGCCATTTTCACAAGTTTCAATTATATTTTATCGAAATATTTTCTCTTTTGAGTTCCAATTTGAAACCGTATGCTGCTTCATTACTTATCGAAACCCGTCAATGTATTTATTAAATAATTTTGCATATTTTTCACTTGAAGTTCCATAAAAATATCAATTAAAAGACGTTAATCAAAAAACAATCTTAAACAAATAAACATTTAAAGCATAAATAAGCACGTGTCTAGACAAATTAAAATATAGATTACGAGGTTTGCTTAATAGATTCGTCTCTTAACATCTTATCGAATACTTACAGCATTTTTTGCTGTGAGTTTTGAAAAACAAGTCAGTAGCTTTGTAACAAGATTTAACAATTGAACACTTTTATTAACTCCACCAGGTTGACTACAATGAGCGGACAGATTTTACAAAAATAACCTTGCTCAGTTTGGAAAAAAACTTTAGCCAACTTTTGAATGTTTTCAAATGCTTTTCACTTGCGTATCATTTTTCATTTTCAGCACTTTGACTTTTCAAATGCTCGGAGTATGGAAACATAAATTGTGGTGGAGGTACCCAGTGTCTAGTTAAAATGTTAAGCTTTTTGATATCGTCAATAGTTGAGTAAGGTTTAGGATGAGCCTTTAAAACAGCACCTATTTCTATTTCGTAGACTAATGGGTCTGCAGCAGATGCAAACGTCTGATCATTCTGAAGATTCTGTTTATAGTTGATTGAAGCATACTTTTAAACAGCTATTGAATTCTTGCACGCGTAAAAATGGTGATGTCAATTTTAAGTTATTTTGACACATGAAAAAGTTATATTTCATCTAAATTGAGTTAACAAAATTATGACCATGATTTATTTTTTTCCGCCTGGGGGAGGGGGGGGGGTTGATCACCCCCATCACCCCCCCCCCCCTGTAGATCCGCGCATGTTCATAGATATAAGTCGGATTTAATACTTTTATTTTAGTTTTCATTTTCTCTTTTGATGTTTTTGAAGCAAATATTCAGAGTAGTCAGGGTACATTTTTAAATTAAGCACAAAGACTTGATAATGTCCTTGTTCATGAATTGTTTCCAGCCTTTTGAGTCCATTAATTATATTGTTCTGCTAAGATTGCTGTTAATGGCAGGATTGAATACTGTTAGTATGAGAGATAAAAACATTAAAAAATATATTAAAAATATTATTTTCTCTGCCAATAAATCTAAACATGATATGTGAAAATATTTTTTCTGAGATTTTCTTCTTCGTCTTCTTCTGGTATTTATTGCTTATAATAATGTTTATATTTCAGTTTTATGCACATAGACTCACAAAATTTCCCTTGCCTAATTTAGGGGCAATGAGAATCGAACCCTGAAGCACAGAATTTTTGTTTTCTCACCAACACAAAATGATAAAACCGCGTAGGTAAAAAAAAACTGGATCGCAATACAAGGCTCGTTACAAAAACATACACTAGCATATCACCCAGAATCTATTCGAAACACAGAAATCAATAGAAACATTTATGTCAACTCTATACACTACTCAAACAAACTATGATCAAATATCAAACCTTATATGCACCTAGGTCATGAACTACGCACGTCAGCGTCGCTTCTCTTCCGACGGCCGCCGTCACATTCGCGATGGGTGCACTGAACTTCGGGTCTGTAATAACTGCAAGGAATAAAAAGGAAACATGGAAGAACCAAACGTTAGTGTATAGTATACCAACACATGTGATTTGTTTAATCTGGGAAAACGAGTTCAATTATTAAATCTCATATCCTAGTGGAAATGCGATGGTTGCAGACGATTTAAAATTTATACCATGCCGTTGATATGAGGATGATTCAAACATATGTACGTACAAGGTTCTTTGAAATAATGTTTTGGTTTAAGAGTAAGTATAACCCTGAACCCGAAAAGCTAACACTGCACTTACTTAGTCAGTCTAGAACAAAATGCCTGTAAGAAAGTGTTACGTCAACTGATTTATGAGATTTTATAAAAATATTCCTAAAACCTTGAATAAGATGGATACTGTAATAATTAGGTTTAATGATTCATTTTTTAAGATATTAATGTTATAGAGCTAGGTGGATGGCTTAACCCCATTTTTCTCATCCAGAACCTAAAACTAATGTTCCAGGCGATTTAGTCAATCAAACTTCCATTGGCAATTTTTGCTAATGGCTCCAGGATGTTATTAATCCTAATGAATGTACAAAAATGTGTCCTCTTATAGCATTTTTGAGTTGTGCTTCGCAAAGCAAAAAAACTGAATCTGTCTAACAGAAGTACTTGTGAGCCGCAATGCTTGATACAACAGTTGAAAAAGCAAGCCCGGCACAATTTTCCGCACTATTTCCGCGTTGCTGGTGAGAGGAGATGGAAAATGGTACAAGGGTTTCGGTTTATGATTCAAAAGCGTCGTCGAATAATTTAATCAACACTTACCACGAGAGTTTTTTTACCCCCAAAAAAGCGTGTGTTTCTCTGGTCATTCGCAGTCCCCATCAAAAGAATATTATTCAAATGATTGGCTTGAGTGTTTTCAGCTGGGTAATGAAAATCGACACGAGTGCGTAATAATTGAACAAACGATAGACACCACTTTATGCACACATCGGCCAGCCCTTGTATCGAGACGAGTTGATTGTTGGCGGGATAACAAGGGAAGGCCGCATAAATTTGAAAATACAGTTCCCCGGTTGTAGGACCGCTTCATTTGAGGACACGTCTGGTCTGGCCTGAGAAGCTGGCCCAAGCCAAGCCAATTGAATCCAGCAGCGGTGACCAGTACGACATGTATTTAATTTACCCATTAGGCTGCGCTTTGGACATGATCATTTTGATTTGTGATGAGCAGAAATAGTCAATGGTTTCGGTGTTTGAATTTTACTGGAAATGTGACAATTAGCAGGAACACCGAATCAAAATTGTAACACTGTTCAATGTTTTTACTTCCAGGAAATCATCCACCTAAAACAAATGGTCAATCCGATATCAAGTGTCAAATTGTGTGAGCCAGAAATCCTTATTTTTTAATTATAGCTCTTCTGATTTAGGAACTTTTTTTATGAAAAATGTTGCTATCATAAAACGTTTTTAACATAATATACATAGGGGAGAATGAGGATACTTGATCCCTCGGGATACTTGATTCCTTAGCTATATCTCGAAACTGGAATGTCGTACAAAGATCAAATGGTATAGAAAAATGTGCCAAATGAAAAAAACAGCAATGGTTGAAGCTCAAAAAATTTTAACAAAATAAGTTATTGGGCTATTGAACTTTGTTTGAAAAATTTCACAAAATGTGACTTGAAGATCTTTTTTCATCATTTTAAAATGTTCCTAACATGGAAATATTATAACAAAAATATTTATTCCAATACATCAATCTTTCGAGTGTAATATTGTGTGAATGGATTAAACCGACCCTTGGTAATCCCTCATGAGCGTGTACGCTGGGCAGTCAGTCAGTCAGTCGGCGATCTAGCAAGCGAGTTAAGTGGTGTGTGCATTCCCCCAGTAGTTCGTGATCCGGTGATTCAAGGTGTTGTTCCCGAGCTACGGAGCTCCGGGCCGGTCTGCACATTGGCGACCGTGGCAGGTGTTTCTCTTTGACTTGCTGGAGCGGTTTGTGAAAGTCGAGGTTGGAGAAACGAAAAGCGGACCGAAAAGAAAAACACGTGTTCTAAGACTCACGTAGAAATAATGATAGTCAAACTCGCTTTAAAATCAAACGGATTACAAGTTACCCATTGTTAAACATACTGAGTAAAATAAACACCCATTGGGTAGAAGCATTTGTAGCAGGAAAAAACCTACACCGTTGGTTTCTACTTCAGTCAAATGGAAAAAAAAGAAACCGTTATTTCGAATGTGGGAAATAAGTGATTTTACGAATGAGCAGATTATGAAATATTGCCAAAATTGTGATGATGAACATGATATATAAAGCGAATTGAAAGGACAGCTTGATCATGTGGTTCACAATTTCAAGCGAGTTGAGAGGATAGCTTGAAATTGAAAGGCGAGTTGAGAGGACAGCCTGAACATATCGATAAGAATTCAAGCGAGTTGAGAGGACAGCTTGGAATTCAAAGGCGAGTTGAGAGGACAGCCTGAAAATATCGATCAAAATTCAAGCGAGTTGAGAGGACAGCTTTGAATACAAAGGCGAGTTGAGAGGACAGCCTGAACATATCGATAAGAATCCAAGCGAGTTGAGAGGACAGCTTGGAATTCAAAGGCGAGTTGAGAGGACAGCCGGAAAATATCGATCAAAATTCTAGCAAGTTGTGAGGACAGCTTAGAATACATAGGCGAGTTGAGAGGACAGCTTGAACATATCGATGAGAATTCAAGCAGGTGGAGAGAACAGCTTGGAATTCAAAGGCGAGTTGAGAGGACAGCCTGAACATATCGATCAAAATTCATGCGAGTTGATAAGGCAGCTTGGATTTCAAAGAATAGTTGAGAGGTCAGCCTTAAAGTATCGATGAGAATTTCAAGCGAGTTGAGAGGACAGCTTGAAATTCAAAGGTGAGTTGGGAGGAAAGCTCGAGGGTACTGATATGAATTCCAAGCGAGTTGAAGGAAAGCTTGGAATCAAATGACGAGTTGAGAGAATAGCCTAAACACATAATCGAATTTCAAATCAAGCTGATTGAAATAACAGCTTGATGAAAGAACCATCTATGAAGCATTTCTAGAGAACTGTTCAGATGAATTGTTTACAGTTCTGGTTGAGAGGACAGCTTGAGGGGTCAACTTAGAACTTAGAAGAGAAGAAACATGTTGCGCATTTTGGATCAAATTTCAGTCACTGATGAGTCAAGACTATCGAGAAAGAATTTAGTTCTGGCACAATGTTATTGGGAAGAAAAATACGAGATAATCTGATTATTTGATTTGTTTACAATTCATACTGATATTTTGAACTGGTGGAGATAGTTTGTCTGGAGGGTTAATCAATGAATGTAAGAGACTGCATTTTGAGTTAAGAGCTGGTCATCGTTAAATGATAACACCGTATAGATTATGTCAACCGTGTATCAAATTCATAGAATGACGTTCCATAAGCAAAACATAAAAAAGCGACTAGCCTAAAAACCACTGCGATTCAACTTGTCTTTTGTTTCTTGATTAGGGACACTTTTTGTGATCCAGTACAAATCTGAACTATAAGGATGGAGTACAAATACAAATATAATGTGGTTCAACATATTAGTTTACGTTTACGATTTTTGATCACCGCCAGTTGTTGTTATCTTTTTAAGTTGATATTTTTGGGTGATTGTTGAGTCAAATAATAGCAATTTCTTAACATTAGTTTATGGAGAATATTAAAAAGACGATTTCGACAAACGAAGTTTGAAAAAAAGGTGGCAGTGAAACATAGCATGGGCTGCGCATTTGTATATTATTTATGCTTTGCATTAGTTAATTGGCCTCGTAAGTTCATAGAACTTTACATCAGCTTATTGATAGAACTCATGTAAGAAGTTCATTGGACATTTTTCGAGAACAAAATCGAACATGTTCAAAATTGAAAATTGATTAATATTGTGCTAATCATTGCTCCTCTTAGCTACTCAGCCTATTTCTGTATAGAAAACGCAAACTGTGTGTATTATGGCGTTTTCCTGGTTCTTTTTTCTTGAAAACTTCGCTTTTGTAATTCTATTATTATTATTTTGTTTGGGATAGGAGGGGGATGTGTGAATGGATTAAACCGACCCTTGGTAATCCCTCATGAGCGTGTACGCTGGGCAGTAAGTCAGTCAGTCGGCGATCTAGCAAGCGAGTTAAGTGGTGTGTGCATTCCCCCAGTAGTTCGTGATCCGGTGATTCAAGGTGTTGTTCCCGAGCTACGGAGCTCCGGGCCGGTCTGCACAAATATGAACTTCAAAATACAATATTTTCAAAGCGATGGAAAACTCCTAACTTTTTTCAGAAAAAGTTTTTTTTAATGTTGATTATGGGTACAATTGATCCTTAATATATGGGTACAAAAGATCCCGGTATATTCTTCTTCTCATTGAATCGTGGTCATTGCTGATTACGAAATTACTAATATTCATCCAGTAGCCAATATTCATCTATCAATTATCTAAAGAAAAGTACTAAAATAATTGATTTTCTCTTGTTTATAGAAAATTGCGCCCGTAAGTATGTAATGTCAAAAGTGTTGAAAATAAGCTATAGAATTTTGTTCTGACAATTATAGATTGTGAAATGAGAACAAACATGACCAAACTAGTCAATTAACATTCTATCTTGGGATTTTGTTTAATTTTTTCCATGGATTAGGGCTTCCTGTATAAAGGATCAAGTCTCCCTCAACTTCAAAAATATCGCAAGTTTTTTTACTCCCACGAAAATGCTTCTAGTTCTTCAACGGGTTCAAGTATCGTTCTAGTTTTAGGAGCATAGACGCTTGAAGTTACACGCTGTCAGAAAATGTAAAATAATTTTTTGTTTTCATAACTCTCCAAAGATGTTCGGGTCAATATGACCCGAAGCGCTCATTTCAAACAACTTTATCATTATTCCAATATACTGAAGAACACAGTATGTTCTATGAAAACAATGATCAAATTAACGACAAAAAATTATAATTTGAGTTTTGAAAATCGGTTCATTGGGAAATGAAATACAGCTAAGCAAAGCCAAAATTGAATGTCGAATTGACGTAGAATTACGTCTTACGGCAACAATATAGGGGGGGGGGGGGCAAATTAAAAGTTGCGAACGGATCTCGCGTCACGAAAATTTTCCAATTAAAGGACTTCTTTCCTAAAAGACATATCAAGCCTGCTTATCGTTGATTGGCTGGTCGAAAATGAAAAAAAAATCGGACGCCCCGCCCCTTGGTATGTTTTATTTTTCCCTACCTTCGAAAGGTATAAAAGTAAGGGGTCTCTAGCCGACTGGTTTTCATTCTCAGTTTGCCCATTGAGCAGTGCATTGCGATCTGCGTTCGGACCCCACCAGCGGTAATCCTACATAGATAGGGGAGAATGAGGATACTTGATCCCTGGGGATACTTGATTCCTTAGCTATATCTCGAAACTGGAATGCCTTACAAAGATCAAATGTTCTAGAAAAATGTGCCAAAATGAGCAAAATTACAATGCTTGTAGTTTAAAAAATTTTAACAAAATAATTGTTTGAGTAATTGAACTTTGTTTGAAAAATTTCGCAAAATGTAACTTGAAGATCTTTTTTCATCACTTTAAAATGTTCCTTACATGGGAAAATTATGATAAAAATATTTGCTCCAATGTATCAATCGTTCGAGCGTAAAATGAACTTCATAATGCCATATTTTCAAAGTAATGGAAAACTCTCAACTTTTTTCAGAAAAAGTTTTCTAAAATGTTAATTATGGGTACAATTGATCCCCTAGAGTTGGGCAGAGATGCGTAAACTCACCGCGGAAGGAATCATTTGGCTGATTTCTTCCGAGTTTAACTTGCTATTTGCAGATTGATTTTATCTTCGTTCCAATCATCACATCAATGTGCACGAAACGAAGAAAACAGTTTTTGCATTGATGTTTTCCATGCCTCGCAGGAATAAAATCACAACAAAGAAACAACAGAACGAAGCTGACCTTACACGAATGCACACGAGCGATCGTTGCCCGATGGACCGAGTTAACATTCCTCGCACGCTTCTCTCGCTCATTTTCCGTTCCCTTGTATCTATCACTTTTAGCCACGCCCCCATGCGTCGTCCGATTGATGTGTTCGGCTGCCGAACGAAAACGATTTTTTCAGAACTGTACGTTCGTTTCGCTGATGTTTCCCCCCAGAGATGCCAATGTGCCTGATTTTTCAGGCGTTGCCTGATTTTTCGAGGCTCTGCCTGACAACCTGATAAGCCATTGATTTTCCCTGATTTTTGAAAATATGCCTGATTTTGCCTGATTTTTGCGAATGTCATGAAAAATGGGTAGTAAGGAACTGGAGTAGGTACCATAGCTGAAGTGAAAAAGTGAAAATGTGGCTGAATCAAAGCAATCGAAAGATTCCCGTTAATTCTTATTGAAAAAGAGAATTGAAGGGATTGCTTTGATGCCGCAGAATTATTCAACTAAGTAGGCTCACAACACATATTGGAGTGAAAATGTGGAGCGATGACCAAAAAAAAAAAAAGGTCATCACTTTGAGCGAAATTTCCGTTACTTTTACGTAGCCTGATTTTGCCTGATTTTTATTTCGCAAGTTCCCTGATTTTTGAAAATAAATGTTGGCAACCCTGTTTCCCCGATTGCTGTTTACTCCTGCCGAGTTTACCCGAAGCTTCCTTCCTGATGCTTTCCGAATGGGCGATGGAATCGAAAAGTTATTCTTTCTCTCCTAAAGAAAAACCCGTAAGATCTGTCAAAAGCTGGGTGAAATTTTAGTTGCATCCCACTTGCACTAGTGCAAAACCATCACCCAAATTCGGCAGCGCTTCCATCGCCTATTAAACTATCGATAGCATCATTGCAGTTTGAGTTTAACGAAATAAAATCGTTCTGCAAAGAAGGGAAAGTGCGAGTATGAAGACTCGCGATTTTCACATCTCTGGAGTTGGGTACAATTGATCCCCCTTCCAAACGGCATATTCTTCCTCTGAAATGATCGTTATGATTACTGATTACGAAATTACTAATATTTATCCAAAAACTAATATTTATCAAACAATTGTCTAAAGAAAAGAGCAAAAATAATTAATGTTCTCTTAATTATAAAAAAAACAGCGCCTTTAAGTATGCAATGTTATTAGCGTTGAGACAAAGTTATAGAATTTTCTTCTTATGTCTGCTATAAATTGTGAAATGAGATCAAACATGACCAAAATTGCCAATTAACATTCTATCTTGGGGTTTTGTTTGATTTTTATACAAGGATTAGGATTATTCAGGAAGCCGAATAAAAGATCAACTCTCCTTCAATAGGGGATCAAGTCTTCCCTAACTTCAGAAAAATCGCAATTTTTTTACTCCCACGAAAATGCTTCTAGTTCATCAACGGGTTCAAGTATCTTTCTAAATTTTGGAGCATAGAAACTTGAAGTTACAAGTTGTCAGAAAATGTCAAAGACGGCGAGTTGCTAATTTTTTTCCAAAAAGATATGGTGAAAATAAGAAAAGGAGAACAAGTATCCCCACTCTCCCCTATCGTTTCGCTGTTCAAACAGTGTCAACCAACCAATGGGCGCTCGCAGTCCCGGTATACGATTTCTCGTGTGTTAAACAGAGAGAGAAATAGCCTTCACTCCAATTTCACTCCGATTAGCTGTCATTCTTATGGAAATCTGTGTAAGAGTAAAGAGCAGGCTTTATTCTTTTTAGCAGGCCCAATCCCAATGGAGCAGTAAGGACCAGATGCCAAGCGGGCGGAGTAGGGAAGGGACGGAGACCATGCGTAACCAGCACCTAGAACACACCCAGTCGCCAAGCACTCTTAATACGCAGTACACACCTAGCACAAACAACACACTCAGCATCCATAATACACACAGCAGCCTCACATACCCACGCCACACATCATCCACACAAACCACTACCCACGCCAACCACCACTGTAAGTATTAAACCTACCACTCCCACCGGCGTGTAAGAGATTCCCTTTCTAGGCCTCAGGGCGGCTTACACGCTTACAATCAAAATCGCTTACAATCAAAATTGCCTTCCAGAATGCACTCAGAAAAAACCCCAAAAATGCACTTCTCGACAATAGTGTTTTTATTAACCGTATGCACTGCACAGATCTTTAAGGGCACGACCTGGAGGCCCTTGTAGATGCTGCCAACTCCTAGACGGTAAGCCTGATGATGTAACTGAATCAGCTTCCGTGTTTGACGGTCGATGGCGGCACCTACGATACGTGTTCGATCACGATTCGTGTTGGCAGAGGCCTTCAACTGGTGTCTGGTCCACTGTGCCGGTCGATTCGTAGGGTTCAGGATAAACGATCGACCGAGACACTTGATCGTGGGTTTACCAAAGCTCGGTGGCGGTTATTTCCGTCGTAGTTGGAGGGAAATGTAATTCCAACCACGGTCTTTTGTCCCAACCAAAGGGGTCCTGTAGTAAGGAGACACTGACATTAGCGCGCGTCCTTTTTGGCAAGAGCAAAATGGCGGATGAGCGGCGGTTGGCTTACCTGGTTTCTGGCTGTTATTTGCACTTATAAAGTTTGTAGTTGCTTGTGTGTACACTGCGGTGGTTTTTAGCAAAATGAGCCAGCACTAGGAAGCCGCATTTGACCGGCCTTGAACCGCGAGTGTTGGTCGTTGCTCTCGCTTCGCGATCGCTCTTCATTCGTCGTATCGTCGGGGCGTCGCTGCCGATCGTGTGAATACCCGGAAGCATCGACTATCCAAGTTGACCTTCTGGTTGTGAGATGACAAACCATTCTGGCTGCATGCTGTTGATGACGTTGACGTTGTTGCGCAATCGTTCGTTGCTTCGAAGGCGAATTTTTGGGGGAAAACTTCACACACACACTAGTCACTCACTGCGATATTCTACTGATTTTTGAAAAAGCTACGTTAAAACCGCGGTCAATCTCTACCACCTCGATGGAAGTGTTATCTGACGCTTACACCACTCACGCCACCACCTTGCGTTGGAAAGACAGAACTCTTTCTAAGATATTTTGGCCCTGAAAAGGGCCGTTTTATTGAGTTGTTAATCGTCTAATAGCTAGAATTATCGATAATCCCACCTTGAAACGTCGTTTACGCTAGTGATTGCTGGGCGGAAAAAGAATTGACTTGGAGGGAATGAAAAATTTAGGTATCGATTTTTTAAAAGAGCGAATGAATCAAATGTAAATAAATCGAGAAATTCGCTGAGTGAATTAATAATATTTTCCTTGGAAACTTATGGAGATGTAAAATTTTAAATGCCAATTTCAGAGGCGAACACGCCTGCGGCTGAAAACCACTCAAATAAAGACAAAAAAACGCCATTCTCTCGAACAGCGATATTGGCACTTTCGCCCTTTACTAAAATCGCTATCGCATTGATACTGATTCAGAAGAGACGCATGCGGTAGAACTTTCAGAGAGCTTTTTCTCTTCTTTTGCACTGAGTCAAGCGTTTCTATCAAAGGCAGCGGTGAGAAAGCTCAAAATGTCGGCACTGATAAGCAGGGGTGCCAGGAATCAGGACACTGCCATGGAAAAAATCAGGATTTTTCAGGACACAATTAAATTGACGAAAATAACTTGCAGCTCTGCTTAGATTGCATAACTAAAGGCGAAATACAGGTGCTGAAGACGCCTCAAACTATCCAACTAAATCGAGAAGAACCTTGGCCGGACTGAAGTCAATATCTAAAAAACTATTTAGATATCATTGTCTATTCATAGGCGTTTAATACTATGCGTTTCATTGCTACGGATAGTTGGCATGCAAGAGAGCATTTTGCGTTCTTCTGTACCTTTCAAAACATATATTGTTCAGAGTTATTATGTGTAAAAGGAAAAAAAACACTTTGCTGTCACAAGTTTGACTTATGGTATCAATGTTTAAAAAATATAATTCCGTCATTTTTATTACGAGAAGTGCATATTAGACAACATATGTACATAAGCATTGCTCACACGTGATATATATCTACGCACATTTTATATGCGTCATCTTTTGTTTAGCGTCAAGCGTATGGATGAAACGTATCAGGTGTTGATTTAGCAAAATTTTTATTGAAAATTTTGATGAAGAACTATTTGTAAAAAAAGTATTGCTTCAATTTTTGTCTTTTTTATGCAGTGTTTTTTTAATCAATCAAACGTCGAATAAAAGAAAAAAAAACAAATTCAAAATTCCTTATTTAAGAATAAATTATTTATTCAAAGCCAGCACTATCGTTAGTAGTTTTTCTCGCATAGTAAGACTGAGCTCGCAAAGTAGTCGCTTAGTTACA
Source organism: Uranotaenia lowii (assembly GCF_029784155.1). Taxonomy (NCBI): domain Eukaryota; kingdom Metazoa; phylum Arthropoda; class Insecta; order Diptera; family Culicidae; genus Uranotaenia; species Uranotaenia lowii. The sequence continues at coordinate 245,831,991 of NC_073692.1, read as the reverse complement.
AAACTTCCATTTCTGAGACATGGGTTTTGACACCACTTATATGTACATACTTATATTTATTTCGCCTTTAGTTATGCAACTGAATAGTGCTGAATAATCACTCATATTAAACGGGATTGTGCCAACGTAAGAACTTAATTACACAATTAATATCCGACGTATTACAGGACTCGACACTTAACGTTCTAACAAAACGGAAAAAGCATTCAAAATTACTTTTTTGCGACCGGTTTCGGGCTCGATGTTGCCCATGTGCCGAATAATGTTTTTAACTGCCAACCACTTATTTTAAATTGATCAACTTTATTAAAAAAAAAGATTTATTACGAAAAAACATTGCCACAAAATTACGACAGCCATAGACTGTCGTAATTCTACGTTAACATTGCGGTCGTGTCTTATATACAACCTCTTCAACTTTTTCGATGCTTTTTGGGTCACCAAGCATCAGTTCAAAATTTGAAATCATTTAGTTGATTCCTGAGCAAGCGCAACGTGTTTCAATTTTGTGTGGAAATTTGTAATGAAGAAGAAATTTTGGCGCATTAAATCATCCAGAAAATTACAATAAGCTTGAAATCAAGTTTGTCTTTCATTTTTGGTTTACACTATTCTCAAGCTTCATTTTTGCTACGGTGACAAGCAGCTAAGCATTTCATGAAAGAAGCTATAACCATTTTAAAATGAAAAATCTTAATCCTTTAAAGAGTATTTAAAATTGGCAGACTTTGCTTGCTAGAGCTTTTAATAATTTCATGAAATGTTTTTGCAAAGGTTATACAAAACAATAAATTTTCTGGCTCTGCAAAGCAGTTTTTGAGTTTTTTTCTATTCTCATCCTACGGTTGCACAGCCAGTTTTCAAATAAGCAGTAAAAAACGCTAAAATAAAATAAAATGTTAAAAAAAAAAAGAATTTGCACAACATCGAATATTTTTTCTGAGGTACAGGTTAGATTTGTGCTTTGTTCACATGAATTCTACTGCAAGAATCAAGAAAGATGTGAAAAAACAATAGAAAGGGTCTTGATAGTTTCTGTTTTTAAGTAAATTATTAGTGAAAAACAGTGATGTAATTTCCAAAATTTCAAGCTTTTCAATATATTTGATGAAACAAAAATGTTGTCTGTCGGCACTTATGGGCATTCCATCGGAAATTACCAAATCCTAAAATGTATCATGTGGCATTCGGAACAACTTTAGATGAATGATGAGGATGCCCCCGGTCGGTCACTCTGGGATTTCTATTCGACCTCTATTATCGACGGTTAGTGAAAGAACCAGCCGAAACCGCGCGTTTCTATCAATGAGCCTCAACATTCGCTGTGTGCTAGTCGGTGTTGTTGCTGTTTGTGTATTTATCGAAGGCTCGTTCGACTGCAGCCAGCAGCCCGGAATACCATGAAATCACATCACACACATGGACGAATAAATGTAATTGAAAACCGGCACACGCAGTGCGAGATCTGGAAAATCGAGCTTATTAGCTGATTGAATGGCTCGCTTAATAAAACAAAGCTCTAGCTTCAATTAAAATAATAACTTCCTCGAATCGACATTTGAGCTTTACTCTTTGTGACTGACGGATGAGAGCATGGGCACACATTGCATGTTGGAATTTCGAAAGTTGGGTATTTACTTAAGATGCATATGGCCATCGGATGGATGTAGTTTTATATCGTAAATATGGGAGTAACACGAGTGCCAACTGATGGTACAATGATAAACATTACATTGCTGTTCATTCCATTAGGTGATAACTTCACGGATTTTCTGTCTATTCATTTTAATATTTAGATATTTTTTGTAAAAACAAAATCATGATTTTTTGCACAAGTATTTTTTACGTAGCAAGAACAGGCGTGTAAAGGGCTGTAGATATTATATGAAAAAATAACCCAAATTCTTCAAAGAATCTAAAAGTCTTTTAACTGCTTTGGGCTTAAAAAAAACGGAAAATTAACCCTCAAATTGGTTCCAGGAGATTTACCAAATCAGGAACCATTGTGAGCAACGAAAATGTATATCGATTGTGTTTACCCCTAAATGTATGCACAACATATAATAACCGTAAAACTGAGTGAACCATAAAAATGTTTTTTTCTTGATAATTCTAATTTAAAAACTAACTCAAAGTTAAATATATCTATAATACTGGATAAGTAAGGATAATTACACAAAAACTACGATACGAATATTCTTTCACTTTGTAATTCATTTAGTGAAACTCTCCAATGCAAGCCACATTCAAATTTACAACGAAATGTGCAATTATTTGTCGTTGATGAACGAACTCCCGTTTAACTTTTTGTCCCTTACTACGGTTTGATTATACTAGCTCGTCGTCACAAAGTTGATTTTGGCACGGAAAAGTCTCGTAGCTCTGGATAAATACCTAGCCGGGAAGAGAACGGAACAAAAATAGCAAAATCCTCGTACGGATAACATCAACACAAATTAAAACAGCTCCGATTTATCAGTGCACCGGAAAAAACGTAGAAGGGAAGCAAATTAAGAAAGAAAAATAGTAAATCAAAAATAGTTCCGAGACATCGTTGCGAATTCTTTTTCCCTTCAAATCCTACATTCTCGATAGAATTTCGCTCAGGATGTGTATGAGAGTCATGAAATTCAATGTTGAGTTGCTAAATGAATGGGAACCGGGGAAATGCAAATCCGAAAGCTTCTTGATGGGAGAGATTTCTGGACATGCTCAGGCTGGAGCTTTGCTGGCTGAATTACAAGGTTTTAAAAATGTTCTGTAGAAGTGAAATGTTTAGACTTAAAAAAAATGTACGAAAACTCATCATGCTTTAGTGTTGAATTTCTTTGTTCTACACATGCAAATATAGGTATGTAGGTAGGAAATAAATTCACACATAAAACGACGCTTTTAACGAAAATATGATTTCTTGTGGCCTCTATGGGATAAACCTAAGTGATTTCAATGGACTGCAATTTGGGATTTGACTTTTTTTTAAGTTCGGTTACTACGAATTCATCCTTTTAATGCATAGTGGTGTTCCTCTACTGCGTTAACTATGAATACGTAGGAAAAAACAAATTCGTCAAAAGAAATAACTAAGGTGTGTATTCGAAAAAAAAATGCAACACGTTGTTTCGTGAATAACTTCAAAATGCATGGATGGAAACTGATAAAATTTTCAGTGATGCTAGCTAATGATGTACTGTGTAAGAGCACCTGCAAGGGTTCAGGCGTAAATATTGGTTTTAGGTGTACCAGTTTTAGCACAATTTTAAATTTTGGAATCGGCTAAAACACGCGCTGACGCTGACCAGCTGACGAGCTCGATTAGGTGTGTCTCTAATCCATCGGGTCGATTCTGTATGGGAGCTGCGATTGCTTCGCCTCCCATAAAGAATTAACCGTTGCCGAGCAAAGATTCAACCGATTAGTTTGAGCTTTCTCCCACATGACTTACATTTTCAAAACCACCTTTCCATGTTTCTTCTCCAAAAAGCGCCCTAGCTTTAACTATCCACCTATCATTTCCTATCTTTCAATTTCATTCTACTAGAGTTCATCTCGCCGAAATGCCATTAAAATATTATAACATAGTTATGACGGCGATAAAAATCTGAAAACAGTTCTTGTTTTCGAGATACCTTTTGAATATAGGTATTCATTTAACATATTTGTGCTTTTGTTTGGGAAAACTAAACAGATTTTCAAACATGCTCCTTTTATGTAGTAAAATTTGCATGATTATCAGTATTTTGTAATGTAGTAGACGGCTTTTTTTAGCCAGAAATTGGAAGAAATTTTTTCTAAGAATCATGTCAGTTTAGTCAATGTTTTAATATAAAACCCGATTTAATACACTTAACAGTGGATTGGAGCCTTTCTAACAGAGTGTAAGTTATATTTGGAAATATATAAAATAATATAGAATACACATGATCCCTCTGCATCATATAAGTATGATTTCAGATATTCAAACAAGAAAAATTCCGATCTCAATATAAAAAAAATGATGCATAGTACGTTTTTTGGGGAAAAGCGAACTGGTATGTAAGGAGTTCATTTTATGTATGGAAAGAATGGTATTTAAACAGTTGAATTTCCAAGTCTTATAACACGCTGAAATGGTGCCGTGGTAGCAACCAGAACTTTCACGATGCTGGTCACGGTTCAAATCTTACTGTTTTTTTATGCTTTTTTTACTGAATAAGTAAAACCAACTACAATATTGATGGATAGCCGTGACACGTGGCCTAGCATGATACCTTTTTTAGAGCTCAACCATGCATAAAAGAAAAAATTCTCACAAAAGCAGGGGAAAGTAATATGACTATTAAATGATTAATCTCATTCTGAAAACTAAATCTGAAATCTTATTCTGATTCTAAAGTTTGAATTTTGAGTTACAGCACTTAGTCTAATATTTGAATATAATTTCCAATTTCAAATTTCAGGTTGATCTTTAATCCGAATTCTTAATCAGAATTCTAAATCTGAATTCTCAATCTGAATTCTCAATCTGAATTCTGAATCTGAACTCAGAATTTGAATTATGAATCTGAATTCTGAATTCAAATTCAGAATTAAGATTTTAGAATTAAGAATTTAGAATTCAGAATTCAGAATTCAGAATTCAGAATTCTGGATTCTGAATTCTCAATTCAAAATTTTGAATTTTGAATTCTTAATTTTAATTCTGAATCTAAATTCTAAATCTGTATTCTGTATCTGAATTCTGTATCTGAATCTGGAATCTGGATTCTAAATCTGAATCTGAATTCTAATTCTGGATTCTGAATCTGAATTCTGAATCTGATAAAGATGGATAGAAAAATGAAGAGAAAAGTGCAAAAGAACATTTTTGCAAAAAAAAAAAAAATATAAGCGCACACCATACTTCACCCCGCAACATCAACCATTATAAATTTTCAATTCCGATATTCTTTCTCCAAGAATCTAAATTTTCACCGATATACTGAAAATAAATTTACAAAAATCTGAATTCTGAATCTGAATTCTAAATCTTAATTCTGATTGTGAATTCTGAATTTGAATTCTGAATCTGAATTCTGAATCTGAATCTGAATTCTGAATCTGAATTCTGAATCTGAATTCTGAATCTGAATTCTGAATTCTGAATTCTGAATTCTGAATTCTGAATTCTGAATTCTGAATTCTGAATTCTGAATTCTGAATTCTGAATTCTGAATTCTGAATTCTGAATTCTGAATTCTGAATTCTGAATTCTGAATTCTGAATTCTGAATTCTGAATTCTGAATTCTGAATTCTGAATTCTGAATTCTGAATTCTGAATTCTGAATTCTGAATTCTGAATTCTGAATTCTGAATTCTGAATTCTGAATTCTGAATTCTGAATTCTGAATTCTGAATTCTGAATTCTGAATTCTGAATTCTGAATTCTGAATTCTGAATTCTGAATTCTGAATTCTGAATTCTGAATTCTGAATTCTGAATTCTGAATTCTGAATTCTGAATTCTGAATTCTGAATTCTGAATTCTGAATTCTGAATTCTGAATTCTGAATTCTGAATTCTGAATTCTGAATTCTGAATTCTGAATTCTGAATTCTGAATTCTGAATTCTGAATTCTGAATTCTGAATTCTGAATTCTGAATTCTGAATTCTGAATTCTGAATTCTGAATTCTGAATTCTGAATTCTGAATTCTGAATTCTGAATCTGAATTCTGAATCTGAATTCTGAATCTGAATTCTGAATTCTGAATCTGAATCCTGAATCTGAATTCTGAATCTGAATTCTGAATCTGAATTCTGAATCTGAATTCTGAATCTGAATTCTGAATCTGAATTCTGAATCTGAATTCTGAATCTGGATTCTGAATCTGAATTCTGAATCTGAATTCTGAATCTGAATCTGAATTCTGAATCTGAATTCTGAATCTGAATTCTGAATCTGAATTCTGAATCTGAATTCTGAATCTGAATTCTGAATCTGAATTCTGAATCTGAATTCTGAATCTGAATTCTGAATCTGAATTCTGAATCTGAATTCTGAATCTGAATTCTGAATCTGAATTCTGAATCTGAATTCTGAATCTGAATTCTGAATCTGAATTCTTAATCTGAATTCTGAATCTGAATTCTAAAACTGAATTCTTAATCTGAATTCTAAATCTGAATTCTTAATCTGAATTCTGAATCTGAATTCTAAATCTGAATTCTGAATCTGAATATGAGTTCTTAATCTGAATTTTGAATTCTGAATTCTGAATCCTGAATTCTGATTCCTAAACCTGTATTCTGAATTTGAAAACTGAATCTGAATTCTGCATCTGAAATTGAATCTAAATTATGTATGAGTATGTAGAAATGAAAAAAAAAACATAAATTCATTCTTCAACACGGGTAAAAAAAACGAAGGTCATAAAATCTTCATATAAATTCCCCCCCCCCTCAATGCAGTTTTCTGTACGGCTCTGCATTTTGTTGACACCCGGTATGGCATGGCATGGCGGACTCTGAAGGAAACGCCCATCCGCCATTTGCTGCATTGAAAAGCAAGAAGTGTAAGATATAAACACTGTTGCCGTACTTGCCCCAGCAGACTGAGAAACTGCCCAGACCACGGTGCGTCTTAGTAATGCCTTTTACGTATTTGAGTTTGAGCCACTCATAGTCAAGCGTGCTGATGGTTTATTGGATAGCGTTTGCGCCTTGGGATCTGAAGGTTTTTGGTTCGAATCCCGAGTCAATAAATTTTAATTTTTATTTTGATTATCTCTAATTTATAAATGATTGCTGGTGCTGCTGCTTCGAGGCGCCACTAGCAACTTTTTTTTATGCCATAATAAGTATGATATGTATTTCGTAAAGAAAACGGTTTCAACTATTTTGTTTTTTTCCCGTTTTTGAAAGGGTTGTGTAGAAAAAAAAATGCATTCTTTTGAGACTAAAATTATTCTAATTGTGCAGCCCAGTTTCGCAAAAACGTTCTTAACATTTTTAAAATGGCACATACAAATCCACGGACATCAACAGAACTCGTCGAGCTGAGTCGATAGGTACCTATAAAGGTATGTCTAAGACCCATAATTAATGATCTCTCAAATCGACCGATAACCAAACCTTTCTGTTAGAAAGGCAAAAACCGTGAAATATGATATATTGTTCGTGTAGATTATAAATATTGTTAACAATCGGTAAGTACACTGATATTCCATTTTTTTTTAATTTAACGTTTATTGTTGTTTTGCGTTAATTTCATTTGGATGCTTCTGTTATTTTCCTTTTCTTATTCATAAATCGCTTGAACTCGAGAAACGCCGACTGGGCTCACTAATTCGTTGAGGCCGAAAGCTATTTATTAAAATATGAAGCCAAGAATAGTGTGACATACATTTTTTATACTAGGTACGGTTTTTGTTAACATGTTTTCTCAGTTTATGTTACGTATTGACCGGTTTTGGCTGGAAAAAAACATTCAAATAATTTCTCAAAAAGAAACAATTATTACACCCAATGCTACCCAAACATGTGTGAAAATAATCATCATTAGCTAAAATTTCCTCACCGTGAACCCAAAACGTCTAAATCGGTTAATCGGGTCTGTCGTATATTTTGAAATCCTGTTCCAAATTTGCACGAATTTGGAACAAAGGCGTATAACTGTTGGGAATTTTGAAATCGATAACTGTGTTAAAACAGCAATTTACGCCACCGGTGCCGGACGGACTGTTTTAGCGTGGTGGAAACCCGTGTTTTGCACACACCGTTGGGACCGTCCTAAGTGTATAAAATTTGGTGACAATCTGTCAAGTCGTTTTTGAAGTAGCGTCTAATACTGAAATTCGTTGACAAAATGTATTGGGCAGGATCGAGAAAAATCCAGAAAAGTCCCAGTAGTAGACTCAAAAACAGCTGGGAATCAACTATTCAACTAAAGTTCACATGGAAAATCGTTTAAGAAGTCCTAGAGGGTCCAACAGTGAGCTTTAATTTTAATAAAAGTGAAGACTAATGATTCCATAAAGTGAAAGCAAAGTAAGAGGTTTTTTCAAGCTCAATCCAAAAATATGAATATAGAAAGTGATAAAATAGTGAAATTTTTCTACCTGGTACATCTAGTTGACGTATAAATAGGCCTGACTTCATTTCTACAAGGAAGAAAAACTGCCCACCGGTAAAATATACAAAATACTGTGATCAAATCGTGCGCAGAATGTTTGGACTGCTTGTGGGGAGATAGTTTGAAAATGTTTGTAATAGACACCAAAACGAATTCTTCAGTGGTCACCTGCCCGGTTTTCAACCAGAAACTTTTCGTTGACAAGTTTCGCCTGTATTTCCCGGAGATAAACAAGGAGGAAAAATTCAAAAAATTAAGGTCTAGTACTTGAGGAGGCTAACTATGTGTGATAACTGCAAGTTACTTAGTTTTTCATAACGAATGACACGATGAATAACTTAAAAAAAATACAAAGAATACTATCTTCAAATGCGACCGTTTTCTCTGAAAAGCTCTTCAATAAGTCCCACAAAGTTTATACTCTGTTTAAGTTGGATCTCTTACCCAAAAACGGTGGTGGAATGATAAAAAGTCAAATATGTTGTTTTTGTGCCAAAAGAGGGCTATCTGCAAAATTTGTTGACCAAATTCAAAATTTTTAGTTATTTTTAAGGTTAAGCTTTAGGAAACAGGAAACGTAATCAAAAATAGCCTCGATTTGTAAAACGATGGTTCAAAGTATGCATAAAAGATGGCGCACGTGTTGCCCAAAAATTAAAGTCAAAAATATTTTTATTTGGACACTATCTCAAAAACCACTATGTAGAACATCACAAAAATTTGCATATGTAAACATTATATTGCCGGGTAGCTTCGCTGAAAATTTCATCAATTTCCATCCATGCATTCAAAAGTCATACACTCCTTAACCAAGCAAATTATGCCAAAAAGGTTTTTAGGTTTTCTAATTGCCAGTTGAATTTTCGAAGCATTTTAATTGTTTGAATTCTTTTACTGTAGGTACTAAATTATGCAAAAATATGTGGAAAAAAAATTTGAGGGCATACAAATATTGGCTCGTATGCAGTGGAGGGTTAAAACAATACTTATTAATTATTTCGGTAACGCAAGGATATTTTTGAATGATATAATTAGAAAAAATCTAGAGATTTGAAGCAACTTGCCTTTATTATTTTTATAACTGAATTTTTGTTTATGTGTGGAATATCAAAGGAGATGTGTATGCTAATTGCCAAAATCAAAATATTTTTTTTTTGCAAAATGAGAGTTTCGATTAAAAACTCTGTTATTTTTACAGATTTGAACTTGAAATAGAAAAAAAAAGTCTTAATAATCACGGATCACGTCCCCCTGTACTTAATGAACAAGGTTTGATAGAAACTTGCATAATTGTATTGGAAAAAAATATGCAGTTTCAAAAATATTTTTTGCAGGTAATGAGACCTACATTAGAAACATAGTAAAAAAATATATTGGTGAAAAATTGCGATATTAGAATTAGTTAGTATTTCTGAGACTTTAATGGTAACAATTCTAGATTTCATCTATCACTGAAATCATCAAATTAAATTAACCTTCCATTCAAATAACTGCATTGAACCCATAGTACCTGACTGATTGAGTTGTTCCGGTAAAAGCTAGATCACCGAACTGCCTGAAAAGAAACCCAAACAGGAGCACTACTGGAAGAATCATCGCTAGAACACACATTTCACTCGTTATGTCGTTTCGATACACAATCATCCTGAGGCCCCCCTCTAGCTTAGAATCTAGCCAGTCCGAGCGAGAGATGTCACCCGGCTGCTCCAGCATTAAATCTAATTTGGTACAAGCGATGCAACGAACGAACGCAAGGGTTCGGGAACAGTTTCCAGCACTGGGTATTTACCATTTGTCAGACATTGGAAATAGTCCATAATGAATTGTGGTTTGGCAACCGTGAGTGGACGACGGCATACAGACCGGAAATTCAATTGTATCATGTTTCATTAACATGTGCCACTCCTCTTGGAATTGGTTGCGAAATTTGCATGTTATTTTTGCATGTTGTTCAAATCAGACAATACATTCCAGATATAAACTTGTTTGCTGAAGGTTTGCGCTCGGATTTGATTAGTAGATGTTCGATGTGGGCTAAAAAAATCCACGAGTGTTGACATACTCCCAGATAAATTTGTAAACAGTGAAAATGATTAGTAACAACCTTCGGTTAGTTTCATCTACTGAATTAATTTACTTGAAAAAGTTATTGGTAACATATCTTACTTTGAGTGTGGGACTTTATCCATTTCATTTCGAGATGGAAATTTGTGTCAAGGTAAACACAATTTCATTTATTGGAATATCCAAACTTCATAAACCCATATGAGGCCCTCAGTGCCAAATAGTGCGAAAGTAACTATTTTGAGATAATAATGCCAAACGTTTTTTTTTCATATTTCAAACTATAGGTACTTGGTTTTTTTCAGATTTTTAGAGTTTCATTTATATACATCTACGTTGTAAAGAATATACCAATTTTCGAATTTGGATTCAGATTATTCAAAGATTTTCTAAAAACTAAAAATTTAGTATTCAAAGAAAATTAAGACAAAATTCATAATTATTTCTGACATCACTGAAGGTCATTTCTACACGGAAAATAAAAAAAAAGGTTAAATTTTCGAGCTTTCTCGGTAAATTTTACCATTTTTTCATTCATCCAGCAGAAAGGTAAATTTTAGCTTTATTCAATTCACCTAGAAAAAGGTAAATTTTACCTTCTTCGCATTCACCTAAAAAAATAGTATATAATACCGTTTTCCCATTCACTGATTCAAAAGGTAAATGCTTATTTGTTTGGTTGGTTTCTACAATAAAAATAAAACAAAAACAAAATTAATTAAAAATTGATATTTATTTGAGGTAAATAGACTTAATTGTTGAGGCAAGTCCTTTCGGCTTTTCCGGAATGATATCTGGAGGATGACGTGGAATACACCTCGAAGCTCTGAGGGCCAATCTGAAACAAAAGCAAAGTATTATGACAAGAATTAGCACAACTAAAAGATATCTAAGAAAAAACTTACCATTCTATTCCGATTTTCACATATTGGGCACGAAGCAAAACTTGATTGACAAAACCGCTTAACCTCAATAAACGGGTTTGGCAAATAGTTACTTTTTTCGACATAAAATGGGCTGTTCTGTTTAGCTCAATCCAGGTCAACTTCACCTCGCTACGCAGTAAGTTTTACCTTTTTTTCTAGGTGAATTATACTTTTTATTCAGCTCAATTCAGATGAATTTCACCTCACTACGAGGTAAGATTTACTTTTTCTGGATTCACCTTTTTTCTCGGTGAATTGTACTTTTTTGTCTGCTCGATTCAGGTAAACTTTACCTCACTGTAAGTGAGTTTCACCTCGACAAGGTAGAAGTTACCTTTTCGGCTTCCACGAGCGTTTACCTTGCTATCTCGGTAAATTTTACCTTTTTTATTATTTTCCGTGTAAGGTTTCGGTCTTGGAGATTTTGATTTATCAAGCAACTTTTATCAAGACTGCAGAACGTTTTTTTATGCTTGTAAAGAAGCAAATTACATTTGTCAAAAATTCGTCGAAATTACAATATTTTACCAAACGGGCAATATATACAAAAATAACTTCCGAAACATGTTACTCAAAAATCAAAATTACTCACATTCTTGTATAAAGTCGTCAAATGAATCAAAATAATTTGTTGACCTACATGCACCAATAAAAATTTGAATTTTAAAGACCTGTGTAATTTTTACAAAATCATTGTTGTTCATACTACCACGTCACCATTTCAACTTCTTTTAAAAATTATTTAAAATGAAGTTCTGATACGAAAAATATTTATAATAGGCAAAAAAAAAGCATATAAATACTATATAATAAGTTAAATGAACATGTACCATGATATTTCTTGCTCTGAATTCTCTCGAAAACAGTAACGTAATCCTGGGTAAAATTGATCACGTTTTCCAACATGTTTAGATTATTTCTGAAACCAGTTCTGGACTCCTACGAACGTATGGTTGCAGATATTTATTAGACTACCTTAAATTTGATTTAAAAATCGATTTCGTCTCTGTTTAGAATTTGATGCTTTGAGGTGACATTAATCAGTTTCTATTTTGACGGTTTTAACAAGTTTTCTTGATCATAAAGGATTTAAAACACCTTCATAATATTTACATATGCTAGTTTATCAATCAGCAACAAAATCAAATGATATAAAATTAATCGTAAGACTCTACAAAATTGAACACTTTCGGTGGCTCAAAGATACTAAATTTGTAACTTTTGGTCCAGTGAATTCTGAGATATAGAATGTTGAATTTCGATGTTTTTTTAGTTTAGATTTCTTCGTTGTTGCTCCGCTTCAATGCCGAGTAGGAGAACTGGGCGAACCGGTAGCCATCCAATGTCGCCTTGGATGGAGTTTGTATGGCCCACGAGCAGATGTCATCGCAAATGTTCATTTTTTTGGGACACCACCATTCCTGTACAGAGTGCGAAAGATCCGATCGAGATATGAATGAGGCCTTGAAGGAATATTTCAGTATCGAAGCTGTTGGGATTTCTCCAGTACAGCTGGAATCGAACGATGACAGGCGAGCGCGTGAAATTTTGGAGCGTACAACGAAACGTGTAGGAGATCGGTTCGAATCAGGGCTACTTTGGAAAATAGACAACGTTGCGTTTCCGGAAAGTTACCAGATGGCTTTGAAACGAGCGAATAGTTTGGATCGTCGAATGAACAAGCACCCGGGAGTTCGCGATGCTATTCTGAAGCAATTGTATGAGTACATTGAGAAAGGTTACGCCCACCCTATCACAGATCGAGAATTGAAAAACACGCCGCCGGAGAAGACCTGGTATCTGCCGTTAAATTTTGTTTAAATCCAAGGAAGCAAGGGAAGATTCGTCTGGTGTGGGATGCGGCTGCTAAAACTAAGGGAGTTTCGCTCAACGACTACCTTCTTAAAGGACCCGATATGATTTCGTGTCTATCGACGGTTATAAACGGGTTTCGGGAGAGACGAATTGCTTTCAAGGCTGACATTAAGGAGATGTTCCACCAAGTACGTGTGAGAACGGAGGACAGACAGGCCCAGCGTTTTTTGTTTCGTATCGATCCCGAACGAGAGCCGCAAGTTTTTGTAATGGACGTGGTAGTATTTGGAGCTAGTTGTTCTCCATGTACATCGCAGTATGTTAAAAATTTGAATGCTCGAGAACATCATGCAGGAGAAGACGTATATGGTACTGTTGCATATTTCAGATTTGTGACCGATGATCTGATTCATTGTGCCTTCATCGAAGCTAAAGCCAAAGTAGCACCTTTACAGCACATGTCGATACCGAGGAAGGAATTACAGGCGGCGACTCTGGGAGCACGTCTGACAAAAAGCATACGTGAGAGTCATTCCTTTCCCATCACTAAACCATAATGTGGACCGATTCGAAAGCTGTTTATTCGTGGGTAAGATCTGAAAGGAAGAAATTCAAAGAATTTGTAGCTTATCGCGTTGGTCAGATCTTAAGTTTAACTAACCCAGATGATTGGCGCTGGGTGCCGTCAAAGAGTAACGTAGCAGATGATCTCACGAAATGGGGAAAAGGAACAGAAATTAAGTCAGGTAGTCGGTTGTTCCAGGGTCCGGATTTCTTGCAGCAGTCCGAAGACAAGTGGCCAGAACAAAATCAAAACGTCATAGAAGTAGATGATGAAGTTCGCGCTCATGTGTTATTCAGCTCTATATCCGTATTAAATAGTTTGGAATCTCGTGTGGAGCATATTTCAAAGTGGACTGTTTTAGTACGCATGGTAGCGTCGCTCTACCGTTACATGGCAAATTGCAAGCTTCGCGTGAAAAAACAACCGATAGAGGCACTTCCTACAAATATGGCGGACAAAGCTCCGCAGATTCCAGCAATTGTTGTACCGCTACGGCAAGAAGAACATCTCTTGGCGGAAAATTGTTTATGGAGAATAGCACAGCAAGAGGAATACGCAGACGAAATAGCTCTTCTGTCCAAGAATCAGACATTACCGAAAGAACAACAAAGGCGATTGGAACGTTCCAGTAAACTTCACGACAAATCTCCCTTTCTCGATGAGTTCGGGATTCTCCGGGTAGAAGGTAGAACAGAAATGGCAGAGTTCGCAAGCTTCGATGCTAAGTTTCCAATTATTCTTCCTAAGAAGCACGCCATAACAAGGAAATTAGTTGAAAATTACCATCAAAGGACCAACCACAGTAGCAGAGAAACCGTTGTCAATGAACTTCGCCAGCGTTTTTGCATAGGAAAATTAAGGGCAGTTGAAGAAAGGGTTTTATAACCCTCAGTGGATTGCCAGTGGTGCAAAGTGCATAAAGCGAAACCGATTATCCCAAAAATGGCACCTTTACCGAAACGAAGAATGGCTTTGGGAGTCGAGCCGTTTTCTTACGTGGGACTAGACTATTTCGGCCCACTCGATGTCTCAGTTGGAAGACGGCGTGAAAAACGATGGGTGGCATTATTTACATGTATGACAACTCGAGCTGTGCACTTGGAAATAGCTCACAGTTTGAATACTGAATCATGTAAAATGGCTATACGAAGATTTGTTAAGAGGGGAAGAAGTCCAATAGAAATATTCTCCGACAACGGAACAAATTTTGTAGGAGCGAGTAGGGAGCTAGCAGCGGAAATTCGGAAGATAAATGGAGACTATGCTAACACCTTCACCAGCTTCAAAACTAAATGGACCTTCAATCCACCGGCAGCTCCACATATGGGCGGAGTATGGGAACGCATGGTCCGTTCTGTGAAGGAAGCGTTGAATGCGTTTACAGATGGTGGGAAGTTAACGGATGAAATTCTGGCTACTGCGTTAGTTGAAGCAGAGGATTTTACCAACTCTAAACCCCATCACTACAAAGACTTGTTTCCCTACCCTATGATTTTCCGAACAACATTCGTGGTCCAAAAAAAAACAACATCGCGTTCCTTAATGTGTTTAGGTCGAACAACAATTAAAATTGAAAGATGGACAATGATGCTGCATAAATTAAGGTGCTAAACTTTTTAACATTACTTATAAAATTTTAACTGCATAAACAAATAAAATTTTGTCTTCATTCAATTCCATAGGCCCTCGAACTATTCCGCATTTAAATATTCCTTCAAACTTTACCATTTCATAGAGTTTCTAGCCTTTTGTTCTAGACTAGTTTACTCTTGGAAAATGTCCCTATTTTAAATATAAAAAAATTAACTCAAACTACAACAAAACTACACCAAACATTTATTCAGGAAAAAAATTGAACTTTCACCTTAATTAACCTGTTTGCTTCTTAAGGCTTTGATTTCATCAGGAAGAGTGTTTGTTTGCGAGCCTTCGAAAAATAGATATTTCAAGATTTTGGAATTACATTTTTACTGACATTTGAAATTTCCTAAATCAAACCAAGTTTTTCCTCATTTGAAACTCATCATATAGGTTTTAAAACATAAAAATAAAGTTTTGAGATATTTTGACTTTTGAATTAGTTATTGATAATTACGTGGGAAAATTTCATGTTGATCAATGTTACTTCGGTTTACGGTACATCCTAAACATACCGATGCAAATGAAAGGTTTTTTTTAAGTTCTGAAGAATCTGTATGTTTTTCTTCAGAGGGGCTCTACTCTAAGCTGTATAGCGAAGAGCATGGCTTTATAAATCAACTTAAGTCGATCCTTTTCTGTTTCGCTAGCTAGCCGCCATTTGGAAAGAGCTCAACTATCAAACCCACAACATCGCGACGTTAATTTATATGCGGCAAAAATGACCACAAGCCCATTCACACTGCGTTCTTTTGTTATATGAGCTTTCCATGTTCCTGGCTTTCGTGATGGCCGAGCTGCCATTATTGGCCATGTTGGCCGGGATGAGGGGTGGTTTATCCAAATTGGGTAGTTGGTTCGCCGGACAAAACTCCTACGCAATTCTATAAGCTATCATCGTGTTCCCAGCCGTCCGTCGTTGGCAGGTTGGCTCAGCCAGCAACTTTGTCCGCCGGCCGGGACAAACGGTTGGTAGTCGTGGTCACCAACCCGTTGTCCACTCATTCAGTCATTCGATTCATTCACTCATTCATTCGGCGTCAGTCGGAAGTTTATGATTAACCTGTTATGAAAATCGCCTGTTGCATCGGAGTAAGGATAATTAATAGGCCGTTGAATTACCGTCTTTGAGTATTATCCTTTTTTTTACAATGAACTGATGATTTTTTTCAAACATTTTAATAAAATCATAATTGGGTTTTTTCGGGAACCACATTTGTATAAGTTTGCCTGTTTCAAACAATTAATTCATAGAAAGGCCAAAAACGTAACAGCTTGTAACGTTTTGCATTTTTTTTTTCAGATTCACTACCGTGTTGGAAGGTGTCCCAACTTCTTCGCAAAAACAGTAGGTACATATAGGAAGTCCGAATAAAATATAAGGAAAAATAAAGCGCTTTAAACTTTGAAAAGCGACAAAGGAAACAAGAAGTTTTGGAGTTCATCGGATACCTGTAGAGTTTCTAAACTCAGCGATGCTCCAAATGATTTATTTTTTTATTACGTAAAACAGAACCTGTACATTAGACCGCTGCAAAAATTGACTTTTTGCTCCCACATGTTTTTTCGAAGCCTTTTGAGTCACCAAACAACAGTGTCGGTATAATTTGGAATGATTTAGTTGATTCTTGAATTAGCGCAACGCGTTTCAAATTTGTATGGAAATTTGCATGGGAGAAGAAATCGGTGCATATAAATTCATACAGAAAATTCAAAAAAGCTTCAAACGAGTTTGTCTTCAATATAATTGGTTTCAAAATAAAAAATCTGTATCCATTGAAATATGTTCAAAATGGCAGTCTTTTCTTTCTAGGGCTTTCAATAATTTGATGATATATTTTCGCAAACGTTATATGAATCAACAAATTCATTGGCTATGTAAAGGAGTTTTTAAATTTTTAAAAACATTTTTGCTCTATAACATCTAATATCTTTTCTAGAATACATGTTAAGTTTGTAGTTTCTTTACATGAAATGTACTGTAAGAATAAAGGAATAATTCAGGACTCAATGAATCACCTTCAAAATTTTCCAAAACAACCAAAAAAGTCATAGGAGGCACGAAAATTTATAAATTTAAAATGTCTATACAAAGTGGTCTACTGTACATTTTAGAGAACAAATTGGGTCAACCACGTAAAAAAACCAAAATAGTAAGGAAAACTTTATAAAATTAAACAAAAATACAGAGTAATTTTAAGTCACAATTAACACACGACGTATTACAGGACAATCCTGTAATACGTCGTGTGTTAATTGTGTAGTTAAGTTCTTACGTTGGCACAAATCCGCTTAAAATGAGTAATTGAAAGTCATTCAAATACTGCTAATTTGCCTGCTTAAAAAAAAGGCTGGGCCGGCCTGGTAAAATCTAAACCAAAAGTACATGTTTTACATTATGTATGATTTTTTCGAGCTTGTTTCATCGAAATACACGTGAAAACCTTTTTTTGGAATTGATGTGACTCGATAAAAATAATTTTTCATGTGTTCATTTTTCACTTTTTCTTTTGAACTTTCATGAGAAAAGCCTGGAATTTGGTCAGATTTGCCCGGATATTGCTCAGTTATTTAATTGAATTTTTTTGAAATCCAATGCCCAGATTTTGTCAGAGATTTTAGGCGTTAGATTTAAGTGTTAGATTTGAATGCTACGAAGCATTTGAGTATATTGCTTTTGTGGTATTTGATAACTGTTCGAGAGTTTCTTGCATACTCAAAGGCGCTTATTGCGCTCACTGTAAATTACGATTCAAAGAAGCCTTCATGAATACTGGGTATTTAGATAAGGTTTTGAAAGTTTTTGCCAGTTTTTTCGTATTTCTTGTATAAAATGTCATAAACACATTTCATATACTAAACAAACAAGTTCATATTTTGATTAAAAGGTTCTCATCAAAAAAGACTACATTTCGTAAAATTTTACAAAATGAAGAGTACGCCGATTTCTCGATCGAAAAAGAGTACATATACTCTTAAAAGAGTACGTATGGTAACCCTATGCTAGCTCAACCCAACTGCCCCTTGAATTTATACAAACAAAGAATGTCTCCGAATGTTCGCTAGAAAATGTTGATTTCTATGTTGATATGCGGGTGTTGCCATGGACTTCTATGTGATAGAGTTACCATATCCCGTGACACAAAAAAGGGTACATTGAGATCATTTATCCAAAAAGTCAGGTAAAACGTTTAACAGTAGAACCCCGCTTATCCGAGCTCTGGTTTTCTGAGCTCCCGCGTTATCCCAGCCATCAGTTTGACACATATTATCGAGCTTTGCGCCCGACTGGTATGCAAAAGAATGTACTGTGGAACCCCGCTTACCCGAGATAGTCGGGGGAGAGATCACCTCGTATAAGTGAAACCTCAGATTAAACGAAATACATTGACAAAAACCTTTTGCTCTGGTATTGCATATCATCCAGGCGCATAACTTGGTTCTCACATGGAATTTATTAATCGACGTTTCTGGATCGTTTAGATTTTAATAGCTTAACAATACATCGCAATGATAAAACACATTGTTACATGGATTTTGGATAAAAATGGTGGCTCGGATAATCGGAGCTCGGATGAGCCGGGTTCTACAATGCATATTTCGTGCTATCTGAGGTGGCAACGAGAAATTTCAATTTAATCAAATACCTACTGTTTAATTCACAACCTCCAAGTGTGACTTACATGACAATAATAAATTTTCTTTAAAAAAATGCATGTTCATTGAAAAAAAAAATGTAGGCTGAATATTTCAATTCATGCTTTAGCTCTGATTGTAACTTTGATTCATAAGATTGAATTTGAATTTCATTTTTAATTTGTATTACAAACCCTAATTTGAAATT
Organism: Uranotaenia lowii; assembly: GCF_029784155.1. NCBI lineage: Eukaryota > Metazoa > Arthropoda > Insecta > Diptera > Culicidae > Uranotaenia > Uranotaenia lowii. The sequence goes on along the minus strand of NC_073692.1, from coordinate 245,813,051 downwards.
GGTTTTAACTTGAGATACTAAATTGTTATACTGAATAAAATCTGCTTTTAGCTTTTGAATTTCACTCTTGAACTCTTTCTTATATCTTTTCCTCGATGGAATTCAATCCTGAATTCAATTATTTTGTTTTATACTTTTCATTTCGGATTCTTATTATGAAATCTTAATTGTCAATTGCCATGGGGAAAATTTTTTTTTCTGATTTCGATGAAGCACAAACCATCATTGAAGATAGAATGAAAAATATTTTAAAATCTTCGTTTGAGAAAAAAGTTAATAAATAAATAATAAAAGGAGAATTGAATTTTGCATTGACCAGCTCTTATCAGAGCTTTAATTTTCGATTTGTTGATTAACTCCCCCGCAATGTTTCCACGTGATATATTAACAATTATTGCTTGAAGATACCAGACACTACCTTCTACGCAGATATTATGATTATTTGAAGGCAATATTCTTAACTCATTACCAGTTACCGTAAACTGGGGGAACTTTGACCAGCGGGGTAACTTTGATCAACATGAAATTTTTTGCAGATAATCATCATTAACTATGTATGTATAAAGTTAAAATATCTTAAAACTGCTTACTACGTTTGAAAGCCTATAAACTGAGGTACAAATAAGCTAAATTTGGTTTTTATTAGGAGATTTTTTATGTTACTTAAAATGTAATTTTAAAATCTTAAAATATCTGGTTTTTTAAAGGCTCACAAGCAAACATCTCTCCTGATCAAATTTAAGCATTTAGGAGCAAAAGGGTTGTTAAATGTGAAAGTTAAACTTTTTTCTTGGTTTAAGTTTAGTTTAAGTGTTATTTTTATGGTCCTTTGATGATAATTTTTAGTAATTAAAAAAAATCGGTCATTTTTCACGAAAAAGCCCGTATAGAAAAAAAAATCGCTAAAAACCTTAGAAAATGGAGAAAATGAAGAAAAAAAGAACATGGGAACAGTGCGAGGACCTAGGGAATTGCATTAAGGTAAAATTTCATTTATTTTTGAGGCCAACAAATATTGAGAAATGTTTATATTTTTGCCCCTAAATGTATGCAGCAACATTGCCCATCTTTTGAGTATATTTTTTTCAAAATCATTCAATTGAGTCTGAATAAAAAAATACTGTTATCGATGTTTTAAGCCTTCCATGCTAATTGACATCAAAACAATTATTGTGAAGATGTTGAGATACGTAGAAACCTTAGTGATCAAAGTTACCCCGAATCTCGAAATCTGGTTTTTTAACAAACATTTACTGCGGTACATGTCGTTTGAATTTACTGCAATCAATGATCGATCATGTTTAATACTCCTCACCTCAGTAAGTGTTTTAAAGCTTTTAGATATTACGAATAAGCAATCCTTTCCAAAATATTCAAAAATGAATGAAAAAAGTGATCGAAGTTCTCCCAGTTTAAGATACTTTGTATGTTTCAACTATTATATATTCTCTGGAAACGCATATGTAAAATCGATTCATAGGCTTAATCCGGCCCTGTTCTTAACCCATTTTCTTATATTTCAATTTGGATTTATCGACTTAACAAATGTTCTGCTTGAAACTACACGCTTTTGTTTTGATATCCTTCAATTTTCCATTGAAGGATTGTCATTCAAAACAAAATTCGTTAAAAATTGAATCAGTTCAATTTGCGTCGCTATTATTTAATCATACATTATTAACCATATGTTAATGATTCATAGTGAGAAAAACAAACTTGTTATAATTTAATATCCATTATCTCACCTGTAACTTCTGAGGAAACCGCCGGTGGTGCCGCGTAAAGACAAAATAATAGTGCTAATAGCACTGATTTTAATGTGTTGCTGTTCATTATTTTCACGCCTTTTTTGCTCCTGGCCCGGCTTTCTGGCATATCTTCTTCAAGTGCTTCGGCTTTCGTTTTCACATTTCCTATTCAACCATTCACTGCTGCACTGCTAAAGCCATATCTACACACGGGATCCAGAAAGTCGTCTCGTGGATACAATCGCACTAGCTAGTTCCGCCTTTTCTCCCCGGGGAAGGCTGCTGACTGCATGTTTGGGTTCACATCTGCCCCACTCCACCAGCTCCGGCGCACCGTTTTGTAAAAACACACCTTAGACACCTCTCAACTCGGTTGCTTTAACACGTTGGTTGTGTATACTTTGCTATAATGCTGTGTAAAGAATAAAATTAAATAGTTTTATCCTTCTCATTTACATGTGTTCCGAACGCCAGCTTTGGCTTGCCGCATAACACTTTCACTTTCGCTCCCAGAAGTTTTATCGTACGGATGATTTTGTAGCCGCGAGAATCTTTTCCGGAGTAGCATATCGTTTCACTGATTGTGGGCTATTTTAAAGCAAATTATTTTGGTAGAGGGAAATTCAATTCACAAGGCAATGTATTTTCTTAATTGAAATAAAATTCCTAATAAACAGGGTGGAAACGTGAAAATGATACTTTGTGTGTTGCATAAAACTCAAACAACTAGTTACCGTCAACTGGGGCAACATGCAACAATTTTCAACTTCAATGGCTTCTTAAAAACTTATGTTCACAGTTAATTCTACCCCTTATGCATCAAAAGTTTAAAGGATGATGGGACATCAAATTGGCGTTGTTAGAAAAATTATTGGTTTCTCTAGTTATTTTTAATTTTTGAAAAACATGCGATTTTCACCCTACTCAGAAAATTGGGTAACTTGCAACAAACTTTGTTTTCAATGAAAAATCTTATGAACACGTATGAAAATTTATAGTTTTTAATACAATTACGTTGCTTTAAAGACCATTACGCATGAAAACACCAATTGCAGTAATTTTTTGGTCTGTAAAAACTAATTTTATGAAAATAATGATGCTGCATACATTTAGGGATTAAATAATACTACGAAAAATTCTACAAGCCGAAATTTAAAAAAATAACTGTTTGGATGAATGAAATTTTAATGTTTACAAACGCGTGATGCAGAACATTCATATTCCAGCACATGGAAACGAGATTTACAAGGTGTTAAGCCTAGTCCACACTAGGCAACATGAACTGCGATTTTTGTTGTGAGACGAACTTTGTTGTCTGTTGTTGATGTTGGAAACCTGAGACGGTCTCAGTGTCTCCCGAAGAAAATAGGAGACACTGAGACCGTCTCGAGATGAACCGTCTCCTAGTGTGGACTAGGCTTTAGTTTGATTTGCATTTTTTGCATTTTATCCCAGACACCTGACAACTGAATTATAAAAATATTTATTTAAAAAAATTGAGTGATAGTTCGAAAATTATTTTTACACCAACAGTGTTGGTATAGCATGAGGAAACCAGTAAAAAGTTTTTAGGTAGGAATATTATCAAGCCAATCCGTCATACTGGGTAAAGTATTTTACGACATCGAAAAATGTTAATATTTGCACATTTATTGCTCGATTTTTCAAATTTTAAATGAAAATTTAAAAAAAAAAAACTTTAAAAAACTAGCTTAAGATGCGGGAAATTATGTCATCATCATTTTGTAATTATTAAATGATAACTTTATTGCGATACATTAAATTGGTTCACTGTGGTGTTATAAACATGTTGCATCTAACCCCGCTGTTCCATGATGCCCCGTTTGACGGTTTTTCTCTTCGGAATCAATTTCAATATCATCTAGAATTAGTATAATTTCAAACTAACTACTTAGGTTCAATTTTTTCACCTTGGTATTAAATGACGACTCTTTTGTAGATCTCGATTTCTGCTGAAGACGCATGCAGGTCACAACTTTTTATTCGGAGGAAAAGTTGTTTACTCTGAAGGTAACATCGAACAAGTTAAATGAAGGTGTTCATAGATTATATTTTTGTTATAAACAGGCCGTTAAAAAGTCGTCAAGTGATATCAAAATGCGTTATCTGTGATGGTTTGTGGAAGAATTTCGACGAAAAGAAAATTACTAAAGCTATTAATTTATAGCAGCGCGAAAATAAACAAGAATTACTGTCAAACTGGGCATCATGAAACAGCAGGGTTAGAATTTGTTCATTACAACACTCATTCTTTTTTTTTATTATAATGTAATAAAGTTATCATTTAATGATAAACAAATTATGATGACCTAGATTCTTACATTGTAAGATTTTTTTTTTTTAGTTTTTGATTCTCATTGAAAATTAAAAAAAAAAATGGAACAATAGATCTACAAATTTCAACATATTCTGATGCTGTAAAAAACTGTACCCGGTATGACAGAAGGCTTTATGATATAACCTACAAACCTTATACTGTTGTCCTATAACAACAATGTTGGTGTAGTAATCGTTTGCGAACAGTCACCAAATTTCTTAAAATAAATATTTTCATAATTCAGTTACCAGTCTGGGCTAAAATGTATCTAAATACAAATCAAAGATTCTCCTTTCAAATCTCGCATCCATATGATAGAATATGATTGTTTTGCATAAAGCTTTTGTTATTTTCAATATTCCATCCATCCAAACATTATTTTTCATGAATTCAGCTAGTACAATTTTAGTAATATTTTTTACCCCTTAAGGTATGCAGCACTTTTATACTTTTTCTTTAAAAACATTTTTGACAAAAAAAAATGTAAAATTCAATTCGAACAGAACTGAAAATTACTACAATGGGTGCTTTATGCGTTATGACTTCACAAATATATCGAAAACTATAAATTTTCAAACGTTTTCATCTGATTTACCTATCATTAAAAACAATTGCAACTTATTTTATGCCCCATCAACCTTAAAACTTTTTATGTATAAGCAGTATGATTATCTTTGAACATTCTGTTTTAAGAAGCCATGGACATTGAAATGTGTTGCATGATGCTCATTGACGGTATAACTTTCACCACATTTTCAAAGGCAATTTGCATGCTTGCTTTTCGCCAAATACAGTTTTTGTTTTCAACATAACTTCGTACCATCGCATAAGGCATTGATCGTTCAGAAATGGTGAAAACAGTTTTTGTCTTGTTTCATCAGATCACCTGAATGAACTGCTACGTCACCGGATTTGAACCCACAAATCTTCAGTATCTGGGAATCATGCTAGCGAAGTTAGACGACGTTAAGCATTCAAGGTTGGACACATTTAAACACGTTTGGTGAAGATTTGGGACGAAAAGCCGAACCGTTAGCAAACACCAAGGTGAAAATTTTTAATTTTTGTTGACTGATTTTTTCTATTTGATATTTTTACCCTAACATGACTTGAATGGAATAAAGCCGTAAAACACATTATTTTTGTTGCTTACTTTACATTCATTTTTTAATCCATTTCTTTTACATATGTAAGTAGGTTTTAGATAAAAATCAGGGCAATTTCGGAAAAGTCAGTGTATGTCTGTACTCTAGCAAAGATCACAAATTTGTAACCAAACTAGGGTTTAGCGATGCATGTGAGCGGGGGAAAGTCTGTAAAATCTGTGAACTCTCAGCAAAAATCAGGGCTAAATCTGTATCTGGGTAATGTCAGGACAATTGGTCAAAAGTCTGTGTTTTACAGACCCATCTGGCAACTTAGCATCTAACACCCGATCCAGAATTACCAAAAGAAAAGAGCAGCAACCTTGGGCGCATGCGTAAACGGAAGCTATTGACTCGTTCATTTAATTTGGAACACGGAAACAAAAAAAAACTCATAGAAATTCTCACCGGAAATGTTCTGGAGTTCAGAGCACCTCGAGTGTGCGACGTGTCCAGTTTAATATGCCGAAGAAAAGGGAGGAGCCATGGCCAGAAGTTTGTGAGGTCAGCTTTACATTTCCATTAAATTGAGCTTGAGCTTGCTATCAACTACGTTCCACCTGCGGCCCCTCCTGGCCAATGGCATAGTGATTGCATTACGTGATTGGTTCTAGATAATGAACATTCCACAATGAACCAAATGAAAGGTGCTGGGAACAAGCAACACAATCTCACCGAAATAATTTTGAGAATCACTAACTTTGATATAAAACAATAACGACGCCGGCCAAGTCCATGTAGTCGATAGGAGGAAGGGCAGTGCAGCACATGTGGAGATCTATTTAACGGAGACCGGCTGTTCACCATTGATTCACAAATTTCCACGCTGAATAATTGGAGGAAAAGGTAGTGTGACATGTAAAATCACCTTGGTAGGCGATAAAGCCACTTTGGCCAAAGCTCCTAATACCTTTAAACGGCTTAGTTTCGTATGAAAGTTCCTAATTTAACCTTGAGGCCTTCAAAATATACAAGTCAATATGTAGATTGTGAACTGTATTTATTGGATGTCCTATAGGAAACATCAACCTTTATTTCTCTTGCTATTGTATTAAATATTCTTAAATTGTTTATTTGACTCTATTTCTAAAAAAATTGACATTTGGAAATTTTATGATTTTCAGTACAATAGATTTTCAACTGTGTCCCTAGCAGAACTCAGCCTGAAAAAACTGACTGTCCAAACTTTTGTTGTTATCCTACATGTTTATTTAAAAAAAAAATCAAATATAATGCATATTCACGATTTTCCTTTAAATATCTCGAAATTTCATTCAAAATAAGCTAGGCTTAGCTTTCTAAATTATTGAAATATTATTTATAAGAATGTGAGAATGAATATGGTCAGTATACATTTATGACTTGAGCTACTTAACCCTTTAATGTATAGTGTTGTTTAAAAACAACACTAATCAAATTCCAAATATCTCGAAAACGCGTGGATATTTTTGAGTGATGTATTCACAAAAAATATTTGAGAGATTACTTAAAAGAAATTAGCCCATGGTATTTTTAACGACATTTTAATGTATGTGTGAGGTATCGAACGAAGTATGCGGAAAAATAGCAAAAATCAAATTTACTTATTTTTTGAAAAAAAAAGTATTTTTTGGAAAATCGCTGTTATTTCTTCAGATTTCCAAATGCTAACAAATTGTTTAATCTCAATCAATCACAAACACCTTCCCGCACCTAAATAACAAGGTTTTAAAGAAATTGACAAAATCGTATTGAAATGAACTAAGAATTTCAAAAATCATTTTTCAACTTTGATGGGCCATAACTTTTATAATACTCAAAATAACGACTTCAATCCTGTTGAGTTTTGTTATCCGAATTAAAACGTTATCATTTCACTGAAACAATAACTGCAATTCTCATTTTTAAAAGTCATGCATTAAAGGGTTGAATTGATAAATTTTGTCCTGATCTCCTAATGAAAATAAAGAATTTACAGTTATGCAGAATGTTTGAATAATTATTTATGAGACTTATCGGGCAATCTGTTGCGGTGTTTTCATTGCCTGATGATTCCCTGGAACTTTGGTGTTTGTTTTAAGTGATGAAACGATATATTGAGAAAATCATGACGAAAAGACCAAGAATTTGCAATCTTTTTGCACTTTCCACCCGCCTCCCCACCCTCCAGTGACCACCCGCCAGAAGATATTTGAAGTCTGTTCCTAAAATCCGAACAATCATCAACGGAATTTTTTTTTCAAAGAAAATCTAATACACTACGATTTCTTAAATATTGTTCTTAAATGTTTTGAAAAAACAAAAAAATTTCACCAAAAATAAATGGAGAACGTAAATATATTTCAATATCTTCCATGGTTCCAAAATTTCTATCTTAAAGAAAATTATGGTTAATGGTTAATATTTATGATTTTGTTTCTCTCTTTTTACTCTTCAAATTTGTGAAAATTAAAATTTTTATTGTAGAGTAGAATTTCTCCTTTACTTTTCATGGGCCCTCATGGGTGAAGGGGGAAATTAAAGCAATTAAACCCCTACCCCCTCCCACCCATTTTCTACGGCAGCTCAAATTCACTCTTATCATTGAGTTTTTGATGGTTTGAACTGTAAGCCAAATTAAAATTTTTCAGAGTTAAATTGATTGCTTCCACAGATACGATTTGTGGAAGCAATCAATTTAACTCTGAAAAAATTTGAATAGTTTATAATTTTGAAAAATTTGGACAACATTGTTTATTTTTACAATTATTATGTACAAAACGTTGCATCAACTGTCCTATTTGAGACTACCTCAATGATTTCGACAAACCTATCCAACATAAAAAACATTTGTATTTAGCTGATTTATTCCAGCCAGGCGTAAAACTTATTGTTAGTGCCTTAATTTGGGGAAGCTTAACTAAATCGTTTCACCGACAAATATCCAAGCAATTAGGAATCACAAATGACTAGGTACAAGGTTCGAAACACTTCATGATAAACCCAGTTGCTTATGTTTTCATTCAATTCATGATTTCCCACCCCTCTTCGGACGAAATTCTATCCTTGACAAACGGGCTGCGGGATAAATCATCTACAGTCTGATGGAAAACAGTGCTGTTGGTTGGATAATCTAAAGCTCGGGTCTTCCACGAGCTGACGAGAGGACCTTTGAAGGCCTAGTTCATGCTCTGCTCGGACTTCCATCTCCAGTGAAAAGCTGTCGAGAATCAATCCAATCGATTATGATAGCATGAAACATTTCTGTTAAAAGTCTTTACCGGAGGTTTGTGGATATACAAACAGACACATGTTTCGGTCTGTATTGCACTCGCAAGGGAAATTGTTCCAGTGGCCATATAGTCCACTTCAAACGAGCACCACCACGACCGGGAGAGTTTTCCGACAGATGCTAAGATATCATCGGACGTCATCTGCAGAAGCTGCCTGCTCCTGGTTCAGTGGTATAGATGCCATCAGATTGATTGAAACTAGCCCGGAGTGAATTTCATCGGCAAAAGGACTTTGTTTTGGATCAAGAATTCTGTTGAACATTAAAGTTTAAAATTCTACACGCACTTCCAGCATCGGGTGCGTATTATTGACTCGGCGTGAATGAAAATTCTCTTTGCTTTAATGAAAAGGATAATTCCTTTCCATAATTGGAATTTTTCTCAAAAAATGATTGCTTTACTAAAGACAATTATTTTGTTGTAAAAAGCTAATTTTTATTCAAATCGATTTTTCACGTCAAACAATGGGAATTTCAAGTTAACAATCTTGAAAAATCCTGAATTGAATTATTTTGCACTTATTTTAAAATTTTTATTTTTCAAATTATTTTGCGCCTTTGTGTATGCAGCACATCTACCACCCATTAATGCATAGTCGGTCGGCATTCAACCAGACCGAACTATACGCCAATTTACATGCAGCATGCATGTAAATGCGAGCATGCGAAACATGAAAACTTACTATCCAATGAAAATCAGAACATTTTTCCAAATTTTTATGGTTTTATTAGAAAATTTCACCTTAAAGGTAAGGATGAAAAGCATGTTTTGGTCATGAAAACTTATTTTGTGCGAAATAATCTAATGTGTGATAGTTTTTTAGATTCTAAGCAGTTCTACGGCTCGTCAAGAACTAATATCTGATAAATTAAATGCCGGATTGTTAGCTTTTGGTGAAATGTCGTTCAACCAGACTGAACCGAATCCCTTGAATTCTGTTTTCCAATTTACTTAAGGGAATGTTAGGATTTTTAACATTTAACTATAAAAGATGCTTTATTTTGTTGCTAACTGTCGTTCAGAACGCTACCAGTAAGTAACAAATAAAGGTATTCCGCATTTGAAAAGTGGGTACACTTTGGCTCAACGAAAAAAAATACATTTTTCAAGGATCAGCCATACTCGTTGGGTCCTGCTCGTAAAGCGCCTATAAGTAGGCTCCTACATTTAGAACAAATCGATGTGCATGGCAATTTTTAAAACATTTTGGTTCGACCAGAGTGAACTAGGTGCAAACATATTGATATTAAAATTCAGTTTTTTGCTTATAGTGTAATCAGAAATAGACCAGTAGCCTCGACGTCTTTATAAGAGTCTAAATATGATCATAAAATGACAAAATGAGATATTAAATAAAGTGGTATCAATTGGAAGAGCTGTGAACTTTGAACTCTATTCCCTCGAAATCAAGCTAATGGCGTTCAGTTCGGTCTGGTCGAATCCAGACCAGTTATGTTGAAAACAACATCCGATTTAAAATTTCGAATTATTTAGGAAACGCTAGGTTCCTTATTATGAAAAGTTGTGTCGAAGATTTTGAGAATAAGGCCGAAAAATTATTTATTTATAGATTCTCAAAAAAAAAACAACTTTAGAAACTTGATTAAATACATGCAAACGCAAACATTTTTGTGAAAATCAAGATCTTTATCTGCTAAGATCTTTAAGTTGTTTGAAAATCATCGTTATTATTTAGAGAATGTGAAGAGAATAACGAAACTTTTATTCTTTATGTATGAATAAGAAATTCCATAGTCATTATAGAAATATTAAAAACAAATTGAATTTCAATGAGAGATAACTTTCTTAAAACTGAAAATAACATCTTAAAACGTGTAAAATTAAATAAAATTAAACTATTTTTACTGCACCAGTAATCTATATTTCATAGGGGAAAAATTAAATAATTCAACGAGATCTGTACATGATATCATTTTGATTAGATTCTAGATTAAAGCCTTTAAACATAAGCAAAACATGTTCTTTTATAAAACAAAACAAACAATCAGATGGCATTGCTGTTAACTTTAACGAAATAACTTTAGTTTAAACCGTTATTTTGAAGCATTCAGTTGAAGTAGTTGAACATATTTAAAATTTAATATAACCTTCGTATTCTCTCTTTAAATAATTAATAAAAAAAAATCTCGCGTGAACTTTCTTTACGTCGCACACAGGAGTATTTTACCTCAAATCCTGGCCAAAACCTCGAAATTAAAATTTGAGAAAAAATATTTTTTTTTAGGTTTTTTGGTTGTTAGATAGTTGTTGTATACTAGTATTGTCGATTTTAAACCATCGGTATAGTGAGTTCGTAATTTTATTTATTTATTTCGTCAATCAGTTGTAGACTACGTTTACAATTTACTCATACAAAAATTTTCTTAACCACTATTTTGTAAATGTCTTCTGTTCAACACTTTTCTTATTGCAGCTCTGGACATGGTTATGTCAATATGTACACAATATTGATTATAAGTTTTCATCATTTGGTTTACAGGTTTGTTGCTGGCGTACATGGTTCGTTGAGACTCAGCTTGAAATAAGTTTCTGGTTCTTAGTATGCGTGAGGGTGTGTAAAAGTTCAAGTTTTCTAGCAAGTATTCTGATTTTACACGTTGGGAGATAATATCGTTAACAAAGGAAATCATAGCAACGTCTCTTCGTTTTTCAAGCGTTTCAATATTGATTAACATGCATCGTGCTTCATATGATGGAAGAATTAAAGTGGAACTCCAGCCCAGCTTTCTTAGTGCAAACAGTAGAAATTGTTTTTGAACCGATTCTATTCTTGTAACATGAGTGGGCTGATACGGGCACCAAACTACACTACAATATTCGAGTATAGATCTTACATACGATATGAAAAGTGTTTTTATTGTATAAGGGTCCTTAAAGTGATAACAGAATCTTTTGATAAACCCTAACATACTGAAAGCTTTATTAATAATCGTGTTAAAATGTTCAATAAAAGTTAGTTTGGTGTCCAGTATTACACCTAGGTCCCTAATTTTGTTACATCTTTCAATCTGCTGCTGCCCTAAAGTAAAATTAAAATCATGATGGTTCAGTTTTCTAGAGTAAGATATAATGTTGCACTTTTTAATATTGAGATCTAGCAGACTTTTTGCACACCAAGTGTAAAAAATATCAATATCATCCTGAAAATGCTGTAAATCCATTCTGTTACGTATCTCCATGTACAGTTTCATATCGTCGGCATAAATGAGTACTTTGACGCTATTTAATACTAAATTGACATCGTCAACAAAAATTATAAATAACAAGGGGCCCAAGTGAGATCCTTGTGGAACACCAGAAGTGACCTGTATTTCTGTCGAGATTTTTCCTTTAAAACGGACTACCTGCGTTCGATCCGACAAATATGACTCGATCCATTTTAAAAGTGAAGTTGATAATCCTATACGTTTTAGTTTAAAAAGTAGCAATGAAATGTCAACTCTATCAAACGCCTTACTAAAATCTGTATATAAAGTTTCAACAAAATTACATCTGTCCATAGCTCCAAGCGAGAAGTTCACAAATTCTAATAGGTTGGTAGATGTTGATCTACCTTTGAAAAAGCCATGTTGGTTATTGGAGATGCGATTATTTACTTGATTGAACATCTTTTGATTCACAATCGCCTCAAACATCTTTGGGATACATGAGATAATAGCAATGCCTCGATAATTTTTTATATCTGATCGTTTACCAGATTTAAATATTGGGATTAAAAATGACTTTTTCCAGGCTATCGGAAAGACTCCTGATTTAAGAGATAAATTGAAAAGCCAAAATAGTGGATTAACAAATGAAGTAGCAAATTTTTTAAGTAATAGTGGAGGTATTTGATCAGGGCCTGGACCTTTTTTGTCATCAAGACTATTGAGGGAACTTAAAATTTCTTGCACAGTAATATTTTCAACACTAACGTCATTTACTCGTTCAGGAAGATATGAAAAATAATTTAAGTCTGGAGAAGCATTAGATTTTTTGTAAATATTTTGGAAAAAACGAGCAAACTGGTTACAAATCTCTTCACTGTCAGATCCATCAAAGTCTTCAAACTGCATACGTGATGGAAAATTAGATGTTTTCATTTTTTCATTTGCATAGCTAAAGAAGGTTTTAGGATCGGATTTAATATTGCTCTCTACTCTTGCGTTGTAACTGTTATATGCTAGCGATATTTCTACATCAAGTACTCTGCAAATTTCTTTGTATGCGTTCAGATTGTGCGAATTTTTATTTTTCTTATAGGCTTTATGTGCTTTTTGCTTTTTATTTTTGAGTTGTTTTATATCACGTGTGTACCATGCTGGATGTTTATAGCTTGTCAGTATTCTTTTCTTTCTCTTAGGCACGAGTTCGTCAATAATTGTATATAGATTACTACTAAATAAACCAGCAGCTACATTCATATCTGATTCATCTTTCAAAAGATTTTGCCAATTAATATCATTGAAACGCATATCAAAATCAGAATAATTCAGGTTTTTAAAATCGTATACGAGTTCAATATCGGCACCACTAGGGCGCTGTCTATATAGATCAGTAAAAAGTGAATACTCTATTGCAGTATGAAATTTTTCGTTTTTCCATAATGGATCTGCAGCTTCTTCAATACAAAAATCTTCCGTGCAGTTGGTGAACAATAGGTCTAAAAAGCGGTTTTGCTGGTTGCGAACATGATTAATTTGATGAAATCCTAGTTCACTTATTTTATCAAAAATAAAATGTAATGTTACGTTCTCACCTATAACCGGTTGCAATATCGATGAGTTTTCAACATCTTCAATAAAATCAATGGAATTCTGGTTAAAATCACCATAAATATGTATTTTAGTCTCAGGTTTCAATGATTCAATTATGGTTTCAGCAGTCCGGAAAAACTTTTCATATGAGTCTTTTTTAGCCATATCTGGAGGGAAATACACAGATACAAGAATATGTATTTCTTCATGAATCATAATTTTAACCCAGACATCTTCATACTCGGCGCATTTATTGCTAGGAAGCTGTTCAGAGGAAAGATTGCCATCAATTGCGATAAGTACACCACCACCAGACTCTTTGTCAGTTGATCCGAAATCGCGGTCACTTCGAAAAACATTGAACCGGCTTCCAAAAACTTCTTCGCTCTTTATATCTTCAGACCAATTTGTTTCTGTAGCTAAAATAATGTCATACGAGCAGCCATTAACTTTTTTTAAAATTTCATGAATTTTTCTTGCACTCCGCATTCGATTAAAATTTTGACAATAAATCATTGTCTCTTTAAAGTTAGTTACCTCTCCTTGATGGAGAGTCGTCGATTCTTCAAGATGATTGTTGTCCTCCAAGGGGTCTGTCAATTTCTGGCAAAACACGAATGTCTGCATGTACAAGCCTGACATGGAGCAGTCGATGACGTTTGCACAGCCACGGGTTCGTGCCCTGGGACAAAAGATGAACTGCATACTGGGGCCGAAAAAGTTCCAGACGGTGACAAATTAAACGGGCGCGGAGCGATAGGTGTTGAAACTGTTGATGCAGCACTTGTTGGGTACGGATTAAGAATTTCACCCCTTTGAAAGTGAATTGGTCGATGACTGGGTGGAGGTCTGGAGAATTGAACCTTCGCTGCAGCAAGAAGCTCACGGTCAGTAGGTGTTTGAATGTAATTGTTGTTGTTGTTGTTTCTGTTGCTGTTGTTGTTAATGTTGTTATTGTTGTTATTGCTGTTAAAGTTGAGGTTGGGATTGTGGTACCGATTTTTATTGTAGTTGTGGCTATTTTTATTATGACTGTTCGAGTTGTATTCCCTTTTTCTTTGTTTTTTTCTTATTTTTGCCGCATCTGCCTTTTTTTGCTGTAGTAAGCGCCTCTTTTTTCGCTCGTCATATTCACTCCAGTCAGCTTTCCAAATTTTAGTGGTCCCTAATAGTCGCCATCCTGAGCTATCAGCATTTACTAAATCCAATTCATAATCTAAGCTTGGCAGTGAATCAGGCAAAGTGGGAGCCTGAACAATCTTCGATTTAAGCTCATCAACATTCGATGACAATATTTTTAGTTCACCAATAATGTCGATTTCAAGCAAAGGATTGTTATGCATCGTACAAATGGCTGCTGATTCGATGCTTCGCTGATTAAGCTGACAAATGTCATTGTTGATGATGGTCAGCGATTGATTAATGTATTTTTTTAAATTTGAAGAGGATGAATTTATGGAGGCCATCTGTTCCTTAAGATCGTTAAGCAAAGTTTCTATGCTCTCCAAAATTTGCTGGATATCGCTCGGTCTTTCACCTTTCTGCGCAAGCCGGTGCATCACCTCGGTGTTTTCATTTATTTGCTTCGTTAGCAGCTTCTGTTGCTCAGCAAGCGCATTAAAATCAAACGTTGTGGATACCAGCGACTGGCATGACTCACAGCATGGAAGTAAAAACGAGGATGGATCCACCGTTTTTTTGTCAAATTTCTTGATGCGGAGTGAGCCACGCAGGGACGATACCCCCACACAGGAGGGGTGAAATGACCGGGTGCACCCGACACATGACCACAGCACTTCAGCGGAAGAATCAGCTTCACACACTTCGCAAACTTTACTCATTTTTTTTTATATATATTATTGTTATTATAACACCGGCACAGAAAGAAAAAAAGCGCTCACTTGCGAAAAGTACTAGAAGCAAAAAAAAAAAACAATTAATTAATTATAACGCGCGGGCCGGGAGCGGGTTAAAAACGCGTCCAAACTGATTGACGAATCGATAGCAATAATGGCATAACTCGAAACATTGATGTATCAAAATGATAAATTTTGTCTTTCAAAATTTGGTGTAAACACGTTCAATAACAGACTGCGTAACACGCAGAATAATGTGACTATTAACAAAATTTATTCTACAAATCTTCAGTTTTAATATTACCAATGAATTGTGGTTGAAATTAAGTTCATTTCTTGATAAACACATGAAGTAGAGAAGCTAAAGTAAATAGTGCAATGTTTTTTAACAAACATATATTGTTTTTTAATTAATTAGCGTTGAAGTTTATCTTCCGGGCTCCGCCGGGGAAAATTTCATATAACGCACGAATGCTTCTAACTTCCTTAAACATGTCCAAAAGAAAAATCGTGCGCATACTTGCGAACTCGAGCTATTTTCAATTTTGAAATCTAAAAATTTGAGAGATTTTTGTCCCTAATTTTTTTCAGATAGCGAGTATGCCATGCATTTACTTTGTGTTATACAAACGTTTTTTATTGCGTTTGATTTGTTTGTTTAATAAATGGTGTTTTTCATCATTTCTGATAGTTGAACGGCTGGTTTGCTCCGAATTTACTCGAAAAAAAACATTTTATAAGGGTGCAGCAAGTGACTCAAAAAGACCAAAATTAGGAAATTTGAAATTTTGGTTAAAAATGAGTTGTGTATACTTGAAAACAACGAAAAAAAGATTTTTAATCATTTTAAAGAGAAAAACAGGTTTTGGCCAACTTTTTCCATAGAGTACTCCTATGTGCGTCGTATGAAACAAGATGTAAACAAACAGTTTTATTACAAAAAAATACAAAAACTGACATAAACTAGTCGCTACTTCTTTCCATTTCGAATATTTGCAGTCTGGACAACATATTCTATATGTGAAATACAAATTTTAAAGTTGTTTTGATAACTTTTGCAGCAGTTTTCTGTGAAGATGTTTCATACGACGTGATGAAAGCTCACGCGAGAAATACGTTGCACAGCTAACGTTTGTTTATCACCATTCCATCATTATTTAGACATCCTTCCTATCCAATTGAAATCTTAAGTATAAAGAAAACGACATAAGTTGTTTGAATGCTGGCAAATAACCATCAAATCTATCTAGCTTTTCGTTTCTGAGCAACGGTTGTCAGTTTAATTTCAATGTTCACAGTCTTGTATCGGTAGAATATAATTGTGACAATGGATACATGAATGCATAATCATATTTTATGGAAAAACTCAATAAGCTCACGATCAACCAAAAATGTTCTCGATACACGAACCCATCGATTACGGGATGACCGATTGCTAGTTTCGTCTTTTGTTGAAATATAAAAAAGAGGGCGGATATCATGACAGACCGGATGGTGTAATCATAGGTCTCAAATCAGTGCCCGTTCGATACATTTTTCCCGACAAGAACCCCAATATTACAACTACTCCAGTCACGCTGTAGAAAACGCTTGCTGTCGATAGACGAACATGTTTCCAACTTTCCACGTTTCCTGGAAGGCGCTTATAAATTATATATGATTGACAACCGGAGCAGCAGGTCTAAATCCTTGCGGCATTTTCTTCCTCCTGCTTTCGTTTGGCTCGGTTCGCAACAAACTGTTCACCTGGCCCGAAAAAAAGGTTCTTCCTTCTTCGATGTGCGTTGAAGACCTACTGAAATGGGTGCTATGTGCTGCATCACAATGGGAAAGTTCGGTTGGAAATGAAGCCTAAAACTAGCTAACCAAATTTCCTAAAACTCTGTTTCATAGAAAACCAGCAGAATTGAACCAAAGATCTTCTCATTTAAGAATTGAATTTATTTATTTATTTAGGAACCAGGATAGTTAAAATTTAGAACATAGTATAGGTACTAATACTCAAAATTTCAAAAAAAAAAACAACCCTAGTAACACAGATTAAGCCAACTAGCTTTTGAAAATTTTATTAAGGTTTTATTATGACATATTAGCTCATCTAGTTTTATAACTATTTTATTATAGTCATGGAAAATGATTATATTCTTGATTCAACTATTTGATTCTAGGTTGTTCTGAAAACGCTTACATAAAATGTTTTTCTACTGTTTAAGTTATTTAGAAAGAGTTCTAAATGCTCTATTAAAACTCCAATAAAACATAAACTTAGAAGTTTGATTCAAGCTTTATTTGCATGTTTCATTAGACTGAGTCGATTTGGGGTCATTTTTGAAATTCTCAAACCCTGGGGTCTAAAATAGGGTTACCAGACGTACTCTTGTAAGAGTACATGTACTCTTTTTCGATCAAGAAATGACCGTACTCTTCTTTTTGTGCAATTTTACGAAATGTACTCTTTTTTTTGGTGAAAGGAATTAAATAAAATTTTGTTCCATCGAATATCCATTGTTTATGCATTCGTTACACAACACTTCAGTTTTGCTTCTTTTGTTGAATGTTTTAAAGGATGGAGAGCAATGGATGGATTCAAGAGTACATTCACGATTTCAATCGACATTTTTCGTTCAAATTTGGCGCCTTTGAGTATGCTATGAACTCTCGTACAGTTGACAATATGCATAACAACAACTTGCTCAAAAGCATAGTGAACAAATATTCAAAAAGCGCACGAAGAAGCAATAATGTGTCTAAATATTGAAAAAAAAATTGTCTATGAAAATCTGTTTTTAAAAAGCAGTTTTTCATCAACTTTAGAGTGTTTTCTCAGCAAAGAATCGAAAACTTTGAATAACCAAACTTAAAATTCTGAGCATTTGTCATGTAAGTCACATATCTGGCAACAAATTGACGGTTTTTGAGTAACTTCTAACAGCGTGGTTTTTGAATAAATGACGTATGTCTTTACAATTTTGATTTTTTTTCCTAAATGTACTCTTTTTGGCGTTGCAGGATATGGTAACCCTAGTCTGAAACGCTTTATCTTGGTCCAAAACTCATCTATTGTTTTTAGCAGAATTTTTAAGTAACGTTTACATGAGTAAATCTGAACTTTTAGTTTTGTTTGGTAAAATTGAATATTTGTACTGAAAAATCAACATCATGTTTGCTTCTTCTGTAGAACCAAGCCAGTTGGTGGTGTTTGTGCCAATTTATTTATTCTCCAATGAAAATTTTCAACTGAATAACTTTGTTGAAAAGCGTACCTTTGTATGTTATTAGGCAAAAAAGTTAGACCCAGTCTAATGCTTTATAAAGGCTCGCGGTGCGTGTTTTTATAACCTAATAAATTTAGGTGACAGTTCTCGATAAAGATGTCAAAACAGGACACGCTTACGCTAGATTGCACATATTTGAATTGGAATTCCTCTCTTTACTCATTTTACCACAGAGTACCAGAGTTCGGCCTGGAGCCCCAACCGTGTGTAAAAATACCAACCATGATTTCAAAATAAACGAAGCCATTTTTGCAACTCAGCTAAGAGTCGTTACCGGTACTTTTATTTTTTTTCATTTTTTCTACACGTTCTGACAATAGTACCTTCAACGAATGAAAAATGCACTCAAAGCCAAATATATTTTCAGTCACCCATCGGGTATCAAAATAATTCTATGATTTTTCGGTTTTTGGCCTGTATTTGTTTTTGTCGACATAAAAATCACTATCTCAAGACAAAATTGAAAACAAATAAAATATAGAATAAATTTCTATGATGAACACAAATTTAAAGATTCGTTCAGTATTATTTCTTTCAAAAAATTGTTGTCTAGGTAGGATCGATGAAAAATTGATGAATGGTGTTATCGGATATCTGTAAGACTATAATTGAAGGGAGGAATAATTGAAGAATTTATAAAATTTTGATATCGAGTTGTTTTCAAATGCCTATTCCTATTTCCTTAAATTCTAAGAAGTGTCCGGATAACCTCCATGCAATTACTCTGTTCTGCCTAAGAGACCAAATTTCGTATTTGGAAGCTATTCCAATTTTCGAATATTTTCGGAAGTAGGTACTGAAGTGCTATCCTGGCAGGAATGATGTTTACGTTCTAGAATTTCGCAATGTTTGAACGAAGATGGGTGGTGAAATTTTCAATTGATTAGATTTTGAATGCTTCGTTATGAATGAAATTTGATAAAAAAAAATCTGATTCTAAACGAAAAGCGCTGTTTATCCATTCAAGGGGTATCATAAATGAACACATCGTACAGAAGTCCTGCGGCAAATGTTAACTTAACTATTTTTGAAAATATAATTCATATTACACTAGACACATAATTAAACTCTTATATTACCTTTCTCTTCATACAATTAAGCAATGTTTGCTTTTTTTCCCAAACAAAATCAGTGGCTCAATACAAAACGATTATTAAATGAGGCAACATTCCCAAAAGAAAAAGATTTCGTTTAAAGAGCATATAGTTCCTGCTGCAAATTTCATTTTTGCTTTTTCTACACCCCAAAAAAATGAAAACTAGCAGAACTTTGTTTAGGTGCGATATGAAAGTAAATTTTAAGTTATTTATGTTCTGAGTGTTCTCAACTGTTGACAAATAAAATGACAACAGCTGAGTTACTTAGCTAAGAGCCATTAAGCCTAGTCCACACTAGGAGACGGTTCGTCTCGAGACGGTCTCAGCGTCTCCCATTTTCTTCGGGAGACACTGCGACCGTCTCATTTTTCCAACAACAACAACAGACAACAAAGTTCGTCTCATAACAAAAATCGCCGTTCATGTTGCCTAGTGTGGACTACACAGAAAAAAATCTGAATCCTAAACAGCACTGAAATAGAAAACCTTTATTATTACATGACGTGGAACGCGATTTATTAATGTAAATTTACAGAATAAAAAAAGTTGAATCCTTAACAGCACTGAATTCTAATGACACGAACATAACTTGACACGGAACACGATTATTTGATGTAAATCTACATCACATATGATGTAAATAAAAAGAAGCATCACATATGACGGAATTTTCAATTCGAATTCAATATTACACGTCTCAAATATTTTACATGTCTTTCATATTTTACAGGTCTGTTGAAGTTTATAGACGTGTAATATTCAACTTGCACTGAAAATTCCATTATATGTGATGCTTTTTTTTCGTTACATCATATGTGATGTAATATTACAACATTTTCGGGTCACACAAAATTCTTAACAGCACTGAATTAGAAATTTCTTAAAATTACACGACATGGAATTTTATAGGACATTGAATTTGAATTTAATTAATATTACAATACACTGAACGCGATGATGTCATGTAAAAATACAAACTGTCGAAAACAGGCAGACACAAATGTCAACAAAGTGTTGCGTCAAGTCGTGCCCAACAATATTTTATTGAAGAAGGTTTTCCGCGATTAAGTTAATCAATCTTGCTGGTTCCTGGAGATCTTCGAGAGGCAGGAATAGGAAAAGGACCATACAGAAAAATGTAAACAAACTGTTAGGTCAAGTCGTGCACCAAAATATTTTGTCTAAGCCTTTTCCTCGCGCGTGAGTAAGCTTTTCGGTTTTGATGGTTCCCGGAGATCTTTGAGCAGCAGGGATGCGGTTCTGGAAGTTGCTGCATGATACCCAAATTTGGATCCGGTACTTAGGGGAAGATTGGCTAGTGAAGTAGACAATGTGCAACTCGAGACCCCATACACCCAACCTTCGGGTAGTGGTCATATCACCTCTTGTCTGCAACTCCGATTCTCTACCTCCCCGTGGTACTAGCTGGGGTGCGAGCAACCTTAGCGGAGATCGGGTACCCAACCCCGGTGGATGCTTTGGTCGCATGCAGAATGAGTTAGGGGGCTTCGTACGCGTCTGTTCTCCATGTTAGGGGCGGCGTGCGGAGTGCAACAACGTCCTGGTGGTGTTCGGGACCCAAAACAGCAACATCACGACGGTCCTCCTGCGAGATAGTGGGGTTAGCTGCGGGCCTTGCGAGCCTGTGACTACAAAAAACATAAGCAACGAACAACGAACAACAAATTTCGGATGGAAATCGGCAAAGACCCACGCGACGAAAAGGGACTAGCGATTGGAAACTTGGAACATGGAACTGCCGATCTCTAAATTTTGTGGGCAGTACCCACGTGCTCTCCAACGAATTGAAGAGCCGCAAATTCGACATCGTAGCGCTGCAGGAGGTATGCTGGAAGGGCTCCACGGTACGAACGTATCCAGATGGTCGTGCCATCTACCAGAGCTGCGGCAACACACACGAGCTTGGAACAGCTTTTATAGTGATGGGAAAGATGCAAAAGCGCGTGATCGGGTGGTGGCCGATCAACTCACGAATGTGCCGGTTGAGAATCAAGGGCCGGTTCTTCAACATCAGCATCATCAACGTGCACAGCCCTCACCTCGGAAGTACCGGTGACGACAAAGACGAATTTTACGCGCAGCTGGAGCGTGAATACGACCGTTGCCCAAAACATGATATCAAGATCGTCATCGGGGATTTCAATGCTCAGGTCGGCCAGGAGGAGGAATTTAAACCGACAATTGGAAGGTTCAGCGCGCACCAGCTGACCAACGAAAACGGCCTCAGACTCATTGATTTCGCCGCCTCCAAACGAATGGCCGTACGTAGTACCTTTTTTCAGCACCGCCTCCCACACAAGTACACCTGGAGATCACCGTACCAAACTCAATCACAGATCGACCACGTTTTGATCGACAGCCGGCACTTCTCGGACATCATCGACGTCAGATCCTGTCGGGGCGCCAACATCGAGTCGGACCATTATCTGGTGATGGTGAAGATGCGCCCAAAACTCTCCGTAGTGAACAACACGCGAAACCGGCGCCCGCCTCGGTTAAACATCGCGCGACTGAAGCAACCTGAGGTCGCGGCAGACTACGCGCAATCGGTCGAAGCAGCGCTGCCGGCAGAGGGCGAGCTTGACGAAGCCCCTCTCGAGGACTGTTGGTATACCATCAAAACAGCCATCAACAGTGCTGCGGAGAACGTCATCGGTTATGTGGAGCGATCTCGACGGAACGACTGGTTCGACGAGGAGTGTAGGAGGGTGATGGACGAAGAGAATGCCGCGCGGGCGGCAGTCGTGCAAAGAGGCACCCGTCGAAATGTGGAAAATCACCGACAGCGGAAGAGGCAGCGAGTCCGACTTTTCCAGGAGAAAAAGCGCCGCCTGGAGGAGGAGGAGCTCGAGGAGCTGGAGCAGCTGCATCGTTCCCAAGAAACACGAAAGTTCTATCAGAAACTCAACGCATCCCGCAAAGGCTTCGTGCCGCAAGCCGAAATGTGCCGGGATAAGGACGGGGGTATCCTGACGGACAATCGTGAGGTGATCAAAAGGTGGAAGCAGCACTTCGATGAACACCTGAACGGCGCACATGCAGGAGATCAAGACGGTGGGGGAAGGTACATCGCCGGCGTAGCCAACGACGAAGAGGAGCCACTCCCAACGATGAGTGAAGTTAAGGAAGCCATTTGCCAGCTGAATAGAAACAAGTCGGCTGGAAAGGATGGCATCGCAGCTGAACTCATCAAAATGGGCCCGGACAGGTTGGCCGATTGCCTACACCGGTTGATAGTCCGGATCTGGGACATAGAACAGCTACCGGAGGAGTGGAAGGAGGGGGTAATATGCCCCATCTACAAGAAGGGCGACAAATTGGACTGTGAGAACTACCGAGCGATCACTGTCCTCAATGCCGCCTACAAAGTGTTGTCCCGAATCCTACTCCGCCGCCTCACGCCACAAGCAAACAGATTCGTGGGAAGTCATCAGGCCGGCTTCATGGAGGGACGGTCTACGACGGACCAGATATTCACATTACGGCAAATCCTCCAAAAATGCCGTGAACACCAAGTCCCTACGCATCATCTATTCATCGACTTCAAAGCCGCATACGACACGATCGACCGTAACGAGCTATGGAAAATCATGGACGAGAACGGCTTTTCCGGGAAGCTAATCAGACTGATCAAGGCGACGATGGATGGAACGCAGTGCTGTGTGCGGATTTCGGGTGAATTGTCGAGTTCATTCGAATCGCGCAGGGGGCTTCGACAAGGTGATGGTCTATCCTGCATGATGTTCAACGTGGCGCTAGAAGGTGTTATTCGACGAGCGGTGGGCGAAATGCGGGGCACGATTTTCAACAGATCCAGTCAACTTATCTGCTTTGCCGATGACATTGATATAGTCGGCAGATCATCTGCGGCGGTGGAGGAGATCTACCGCAAACTGAAACGCGAAGCAGGAAGGATTGGGTTGATGATTAATACGTCCAAGACGAAGTACATGCTGGCCTGCGGATCCGTGACCGACCGAACCCGCTTGTCCAGTAATAACAAGGTTATGATCGACGGCGACGAGCTGGAGATAGTCGAAGACTTTGTCTATCTCGGCTCACTGGTGACCGCAGACAATGACACCAGCCGTGAGATCCGGAGGCGAATTATCAGCGGAAGTCGTGCCTACTATGGACTCCACAAGCAACTGCGGTCGAGAAGACTTTGCCCTCGTACGAAGTGTAACCTGTATATGACGCTTATTAGACCGGTTGTTCTCTACGGGCACGAGACATGGATATTGCTCGAGGAGGACCTGCGTACACTCGGAGTATTCGAGCGACGAGTGTTAAGAACCATCTTTGGCGGCGTACAGGAGAACGGAGTGTGGAGGCGAAGGATGAACCACGAGCTCGCGCGACTCTACGGCGAACCCAGTATCCAGAAGGTGGTGAAGGCTGGCCGGATACGCTGGGCTGGACATGTTGCGAGAATGCCGGACGACTGTCCTGCAAAACAGGTGTTCGCTACGAATCCGGTAGGAACAAGACGAGCGGGGGCGCAACGAGCGAGGTGGTTAGACCAAGTGGAGCGTGATCTGGCGAACGTGGGGTGCCCGAGAAATTGGAGAACGGTTGCTATGAACCGAGTGAATTTTAGGAATTATGTTCGTCAAGTTATGTCGTGAGACGGAATACTATGTAAATAAAATAAAAATAAACTTAGGGGAAGAAAATAATTGTGTGAATGTGGCTCCTAATTAAATAAAATTGTGAGATGAAAAAATTTTGCCGCTTGATAAAATAAATTATATTTATAATAAAAAGATTTTATTTTCATTAACAGCTGAGAAAATTCCATTATTTAATCATAATAACAATAAATAAAACAAAACAAATTCCAATTGGAATGTTTTTCTTTTGAGATTCAGTGGTTTTATAATTTACATCTTTTTTATTTTACACGTTGCAAAATTTTACATCATTTTTCATTTTACATGTTGTAGAATTTTACTGGCGTGTAATTTCCAACAAGCACTGAAAATTCCGTCATATATGATGCTTCTTTTTATTTACATCACATTTGATGTGATTTTACAGATTTTTTTCGTTGTGTGTAGGCTTTAGATGGTACTGTTTTTAGGCCAATTTTTAACGTTTTTCAAAATGGCCGACGTTTCAAATTTTTACACACGAATTCGACACATATTTGTTAGGGGCCCGTTCTCTGGTTCTCTGTGATTTTACCCCAAATTGTTTTTTCAATAGTTGTAATCACAAATTGATGTATAAGATACGAGATAAAAATGTAGAACATGGTTTTTGAGTTTCATAATTTCTAAATGAATTTTTGATACGTTTGAATAGTTAAAAAAAAATAATAGTACTGATTAAAACTAAAACGTATAAAAAAAAATTCGTGACCAAATATTGACTCGTATGCAGTAGAGAGTGATTGATGATCTTTCATCTTACCTGATTAAAATTTGCTGACAAATTCTTATTTTCGACAGAGTTCAAATCAAATTTACATTAATGAGTTGGAATTTGGAACCTATAATTACATATAAAACTTTCGAATATAAGTTCAAAGTTTCAAGTATTTATGACCAATACAAGCTAACTTACCCAATGTTACCCTCCTCAGAGTGAGAGCATCAAATCGAATACCAATACTGAAACTTGTTCGAGGCATGCAGTTAATTTTCAATTTATACATTTCCCAATACGTTCGGCAATTGCTGCTCCTACACATAACCTTTGCCTTTTCCCATCCTTTTCCACCCAGATCACTTCGTCGACTGGTCGGCTGGATTTGAAACAGGAAAATCTGGAAAAAGGTTGCAAGTGCATCGAATCGGCATCCCGGAAACGCGAACTTCAAACTTAAAGGCTTTCGGCACCTTGCGTTTAGCTGCTGGAAATTTGTTTGCCGATGCCCTCCCATCATCTCTTCAGCCAAGTGAACGAACATGTACCCATTTTTCCAATAGATTCCAGTCACCAACAAATCACCGCCGGCAGCATGGCCTCTAATCCATCATCGATACACTATTTTCGCTCACAATAGTGTTGTGGAGCGCCCGATTCGAAGGGAAAGGATTTGTAAATTGATTATTTATTCAAACAGCACTGTGCGCCGCGCCATGCCTTTCGTGCAGCTGACATTGATGATTTAAACGGATTTCAATTAGATTTGATGCGAACGTTTTTCGGAAAGTCTCACGAGACCCTAAACATTCAGTAAAATGTTGGGCATTGGACAAAAGTCATGCACTTTTTAACAAGGTAAACGTGCAACCTTGGAAAAAATGCTGATAAAAACAGAAAGGATTTCAAGATTAGTGATTGGACAATGGACATGCTGTAAACCTTGATGGAGAAGAACCTGTTGATGAATAGGAATGATCGACTCGTAAATCTCTGTTATCGAAAATGCTGATTGCGAAGAACTTGTTTTAATTCTTACATTCTTCCTGTAATTTTGGAAGAATACTCTTTTTTATTATATTTTGATCTAAGTTTCGATAATACAATGCCATTGAAATCGTTGCATAAATGTGCCGAGATTTTTTTTTTCAATATTATTACTCGAAAAAAAAATCTTATGGTTTGATTCCTTTATAATCATATCAGCGAGTATAAAAAGATTTAATTTAAAGCATCAAACAACCGACGAAAAAATAATCTCTCGAAAAGTTTCTTTCAAACAAAAGGTCCCTCTACATGAAAATAAGTGAGTTTAGGTTTAAAGCATGGATCACGAAAAATCTGGACGCATTAAAAAAGGTCTATCTCGGAGCTATGTTAACGAAATAAAAATGTTTTGTAATCAAAATGTAGGGTTTTTATTGCACTTCAAAGGAAAAATAAGAAAAAAATTATTCCAATGTTGTTTTGATGAAATTTCGAACTTTTCGTCGAGAACCACTCATCTAAGTTTGGACACCCTATTCACTACCTCAGCGACCATTTTGTTCCACAATCTCTTCATCTCTGTTGCATCCCGAGTCGTCCTACCATTCTTCTTCATCTTTTCCTGGTTATATGCCCAACATTTTTCGATTGGGCGGAATTGAAGGCAGTTGGGTGGGTAGATGCCCTTTTCGACAAAATCCACCCGTTGGCCCAATACCACTGTAGTACCTCCTAGCTGTAATGGAAGCATGCCAAATCTGGTGAAAACTGGTCCTTTATGAGATCTAATGTACGAAAAAAAAACATTTCTCAGGCACTCCTCCTTGTACATTTCGGAGTCCATGGTCTTGTTTTTCACAAAAATCGGGGTTTTCCGTCCGCAGCTGCAAATACCTTGCCAGATCAAACACTTTCTTGCAAACTTATCGGCAAAAACGAATTTGAACTTGGCGGGGACATCACCCCGACCAGTGGCTTTGTAAAATTTTTGGCCAGATTTCACGATTTTTGAAACAGACCACGTCGGGTTTTTTACGTGGATGTCCAAAATTAATTTTCGCCTCGCGTTCGAATGTTCGAATCATTATGAAATTTTCAACACTGATAGAGGAAACATTTCCGAACAAAGTACTGTCAAAACATTCCAGATCCGACAACTATGAGCTTTATGGTATAATAAACAGTACGTCCAGATTTTGGATGATCCATGCTTTATTTGTTTAAATATTTCATGTTTGTTGCTTTTTATACTTGTTTATTCACAGTGAGTATACCGAACATAGTGTTTAAATTTAAATAAGTTGAGGTTATTAAGAAGCTTATCGACAATTGATCGCTTAACAGTAGACTACTTCAGTTTTCGCGTTTTTCGCTTATCACAACGGAACCTATAAGGGAGAATGGGTAGACTTGATCCTATTTTCTTCTTTTCCTTATATCTTTTTTTGGATCAACTCTCCATCTTTTGCATTTTTCGACAGCGTGTAGGGTAACGGACCTATTTTGGACCGCTTTGGGAAATGGCTATGCTATTTTCACCAATCAAAAAGCATATGTTACAATTTTCGACTGCTTTGTCCGTTCATTACGAAGATCAAGGCATTTTCTATCGAAAAATATCGTCGTTTGTTGCAATGTAACAAGATTTTTGGGAGTGTATAGTTGCACTAAGAAACCTGGCCATAAGGAACAGAGTATCTTTATTCTGGGTACCAGGCCACTGCGGTATCCTAGGGAACGAAGAAGCAGACCAACTAGCTAGGGAAGGATCTCAGGGACTGTTGATTGGACCTGAACCTTTCTGCGGAGTATCGAGAAGTGCCTTGACTATGGAGCTCAAGAACTGGGAAAGCACCACTATTGTTTCCAACTGGAAAACAGCGGAGGGAGCAACCCAGGCAAAAAGATTCATTGAACCAAGCGCACGACTCTCAAAAAACATGTTGAACTTAAGTAAGCACGAATTAAGTACTTACACAGGTCTCTTGACCGGACATTGTCCAACAAAACAGCATCTCAAAAGGATAAACATAATTCTGAACGATGACTGTCGGTTCTGCGGGTTCGAAAAAGAAACTGCAGAGCATCTTCTATGCAACTGCTGCGCCCTCCTAAATAGGAGAGAGCGTGTACTTGGGGCAAAGTTAATTAGCGCACAAGACATATGGTTGCATATCAGCCCTAAGAAGGTTATATCATACATCTTTGATATCATACCCGATTGGGATAAAATGCTTAGTCAGCAATCAACTGTCACTCCAATCAATAGTGCAGGTGAACCTGACAGCATATAGTAACGCGGGGTAAACACCACAATAGATCAACTACTGGTCGCAGTGGGCTCTCCCCTACAGGAAGAAACAAGATTTAAGTCTAAAAACACGTTTCTTCAAACATTACTCTGGTCAGTACTTTGGAGCACCAGGATTCTATTTTGGACCACCCTTTGGACCTATTTTGGACCACCCTTAAACTAAATAAGTTTTTTTTTCTAAATTTTGCTATATTTCGACAGCGATTTATGCGCAATTATGCGAATTATTCAGATAATTTTGTCTTTTCTTATTGTTATAGACTAGTCAAGTTTTTTTTGTTCGATAAGAATAGAGTAAAAACTGTAAAATTCCTGTTATATAGCGATTCCAAATGTTATGAAAATTCTGACAGCACACTGAAATCTCGACGAAATTGATTCTGGAGTGTTTAATACTGGCCAGTTTGCTTATCTTTAGACTCAATTTTCAAAACGCAAATCTCCTTCAGGCGACCCAATGATAAGTTTAGAAAGTCTGACATCATGAACATCGCGACATCAATCGATGCATTTTGACTTCCAAAACCTCAGTGGATTTGGTTTGGCTTCAGTTCTGTAGATAGATTCAAAAAGATAATCTTTTAGATCATTTTCACAAAAATTCAGTTTTAAGTTTGATACTAACTTTGTTCTAGGATAAAATTTATCGTTGGAGTAATTTTCCATCAGTTTTTTTATATTGCATAACCACAGGGGCTGAAAAACTTGATTTTTAGTACTTTATCGTTTGTAAAATTTACACATTTTAACCACCTTTTCCCAAGTTTTGAAACATATATAGTTATAATTGAATATATTATTTGATAAAATTGTTCTAATATTAACTGAGATATTTCAACTGTTACAAAAATTAAACTCGTTGCATATTTGCCGATTTGTTGTCGTTTTTTTCCAAACCCCTTTTTATATTTCGTTTCTTCTACCTACCCAAGTTGTTTTCCTCGAAAGTCATTCCTGAATGCACTCATTTTACTGGCAATCCTAAATGGTTGAAACTTTAATACCAAACTATCAATCATTTTTCATGAAGCATAAAAAACAATGACTTAATAAAAAATTGGTGCAAGTCCAAGTTTTCATGTTTTGAGGCTTATTTAAGCTGTGTGATTCAAAGCATAGTGCACAAAAAGTAAGTTAACACTATGATTGGCTTGGTTTTATGCCGATTACAATGAACCTCGTCGAATGGCGAGTTTGGGCTTTGGCGAGTTGATTAAATAAAATCATGCTTAAATTCCAAATTTTATTCATAATGAGTGATTGAAATAGTATGCATAATTCTTCCATATTGTCGTACAACGTCTTATTACGTCCATGAACATTTAACAGCAAATTTAATACCCAGGTTATGTTGAGTGGTTTAAAACAAGCCCCTAAGGAATAAAGTAGGACCTACGACATGGGTCAAATTGCTATTAAAACCAGTCATTTTGCTTTTCCGAGCTTGCAAAATAGTTTTCATGTGTTTTATCATAGCTGTGAACATGTTTGTATTTGTAAAATTCATCACAGCTATGCAACAAACCTCTTGAAAGTTGACTCCAATAATGGCACGTCCTCCTGAAATGGCCCTGATTCGGTCCAACAATGAAAAATCAAAATTTCATTTTCAATTTTCTCTCCGTTAACAGCTAAGTCAAATAAAATTTTAGATGTGATTAGAATCATTAGAAATAGCTTTAACTATATTTGTTCAAAATTTTTATGAATAACATGATTTATGAGAAAAATATTGGTAAAAAGCTACAAGGTGGTCTAAAATATGTACCCGGTCCAAAATAAGTCCGTTACCCTAGTCAAGTTTATGTGCACGTGCACGTTTTTATAAGTAACACAACAGTAAGTTGCCTCAACATTTCTATCTAAACTTATTTAACGACTTCGATTTGGCTCGTATAAAATAACACCCTAATTTAGGGTTACAAGGGGAAAAGGAAAAAAGGGTCTACGTAGTGTCAGGAGCTCGTAAATTACTAAAAATTTGTAAGATAAACAGAACATATTTCAAAATATAAATATATTTCCATATAAGTTTGCATTTCACAAATTATATGTGTCCGAAAGCTTTATTCTCTATCTTTCAGACAAAATCTATGTTTGAGTATTTTTTACCAGGCAGTTCTTGTGTAATTAAAGTTATTGAATAGATATGAATTATCTTGTTTGAAGCCATGATGACGATCTATCCTATTGAAAAATATACCTTTTTGAACTCTAGGGATTAATTGAATCCATAAAGAACATCTTAGAAAACTTTTTTATAAAAAAAAAATGATTATCTACCATTGATTAAAAAATAAAGCATTTGATATTATACTTCAACGAAAGACATATTTGAGTGAATATTTTTGTGATAATTTTTTCATGTGAAAAACATTCTAATGTTATGAAAAAATATCTTCAAGCGAAATTTTGTTAAATCTTTCAAGCAAAATCACCGACTCAAAAGATAAATTTCAAAAAATATTTGAAACGGCTCATACCTTGAGGCTTTAAGTAGCCAAACTCGTTTTCTGTGATTACAATTATTTTTTAAAGATTAGATCATCACTTTTTGAAGAGAACAAGAAATAGATAGGAAAATATGAAAATTAAAAGAGTTACAGACGAAGATCAATAGCTTACAGCATAATTATTATAATGCAAAACAATCATATCCCAGCATATGGGAGCGCGATTTATGAGATTTAGTTCTGATTTGCATTTTGTTGCATTTTGCCCCAGTCAGCTAACTGAATTATAAAAATATTTATTTAAAAAAATTTGGTGATTGTTCGAAAAATATTTGTGAACTAACAGTGTTGGTATTGGATAATGAAAGCAGTATAAAGTTTGTAGGTGATATCATTAGGCTAATCCGTCATACGAGGTAAAGTTTTTTACAACATCGAAAAATATAAAAATTTGAACATTTATTGCTCGATTTTTTAAATTTTTTATGGGAATCATAAATAATAATATGATAGCATAAATAATAAGCATTACCGTCAACGGGGGCATCATGCAACACTTTTCAACTTCAATGGTTTTTTAAAAACTTAATATCCATACATAATCATACCGCTTGTACCTACATCAAAAGTTTTGAGGGTGATGGGACATCAAAATGATGAAGTTAGAAAAGTTATTAGTTTAACCAGTTATTTTTAAATTTACATAAATATGCGATTTTCATCCTTTTAAGAAAAAGGGTTAAGTTTTAACAAACAATATTTTTCCAAAAAAATCAAATGAAAACGTTTGAAAATTTATAGTCTCTGATACATTTGTGATTTCATTACGCATAAGGCGCCAATTGCAGTAACTTTTGAATTTCTTCGAATTAAATTTTACATTTTTTCCCTCAAATATTATTTTAAAGAAAACGTATAAGGGTGCTGCATAAATTTAGGGGTAAAAATTACTACAAAAAAAATTTATTGGCTGAAATCATAAAAAATATGTTTAGATGGATAAAACTTTGAAATTACCAAACGCCTGATGAAAAACAATCATATTCCAGCATATGGAATCGATGATTAAAAGGTGAATCTTTGATGTGCATATTGATGAATTGTAGCCCAGACTAATAGCTCAACAGTAAAAATATTTATTTGAAAAAAATTTGGTGATTGTCCGAAAAATATCTTTACACCAACAGTGTTGTGTAGGATAATAAAAGTTACATTATGTTTATAGTTTATATCACTAAGCCAATCCGTCATACTGGGTAAATTTTTTACGGCATTGAAAAATATAAGAAATTTTACATCTATTGCTCGATTTTTAAAATTTTCTATGAGAATCAAAAACTTCAAAAAACTATCTCACGATGTCATCATCATTTTGTTATCATTCAATGATAACTTTATTGCATTATGTTAAAACAATAAATTGAATAAGTGTTGTGCTATACCAAATCTTGCATCGAACCCTGCTGTTGCATGATGCCCCGTTCGACGGTAACATGTATTTACTTGATTGAATTTTAATTTTTTTCCTACGAAACGTTAGGGAAATATTCCGAAGGAAACAATCGTTTTATTGAATATTACTTCACGATGTGCTGTAATGATGTAGACACATTCGCCAATAATTGAATGCATGTAAACCATGTTTCTTGGGCATATATTTTCATTCAATTACTGCAACTGCACAATCTAATGAGTGCGGAAATAATGTCTTCTTAGAAACGTTAGTTGCGATAACATTCCAAGTATAAGGCTGTGATCCCCTTCAGCACCACAACGCATGGGACACAGTCTAGGCAACGACTGACTAAGAACCCACCTATTATATCTGTGGCGCTACCGTAAACCGCAACTTGCACGTGATTATAAGCCATACACAAAGTGTTCACCCTTTTCCTTTCCAGTATCGTCTGCGAATTCTTTGAACCGAAACCAATTGGCCCGGCCGGTAGCAATCCAGCCGGTAGGTACGAAGGATCTTTAAAAATTTACAATCTTTCCTTAGAATCACTTTCGCCGCAGTCAGCTGAAATTGCACGAAAAGAAGGAGAAATATAACCCTTTCCGACTTGCAGAAAATGACCGTCGATGATGAAAGAATTGAGAAGTTGAAAGCTATGATTCACCCAAATAGTTTTTTTTTTCAGGTCCGCTTAGTAATGAATTATACTAAGTTAAATTTATCCAAATATTCAGAAGAAAATCTGAACTAAATTTAAACGACCAAATTGAAGACAGAATAAACCTCCGTATGATTTTTTCTTAGATATTTCTACCATTTTTTCAACAAGATCAAAATAATGCTTTCGTTCTCACTTTATTTCTGTTATTCGATTAAAGTCGAATGAAAAAAAAAAAATTTAGGAAAGTGTATGAAATATGGCAAATTTAGAAAAATGCTTTCTCGAAGTAACGTACATGTAAAAATCAAAAACGACTCTCCAACTAACTTAAAAATATTTCCTAACACCCATGTTTCTTGGAAGTGATCAATTAAGAATATGATAGCAAGCATCTTAACACTTAAAAGTTCAAAAGAAAAGTCAGTCTACCAAATTCAAACAGCTGTAACTTTCAATTCCCTGGACTTAACTACATCAAATTACTTTTTTGAGTTATTTAACCGGGTTACGTTAACAACTACTGCGGACCAACTACGAGATACCGTGAACTAAGGCATCATGCAACACTTTTCATCTTCAATGGCTTCTAAAAACTTAATGTCCACAGATAATCATACCTCTTGTACATCAAAAGCTTTAAGGATGATAGGACATCAAATTGACGAAATCAGAAAAATTGTTGATTTCACCAGTTATTTTTTAATTTACAAAAACATGCGATTTTCACCCTACTAAGAAAAAGGGGTAAAGTTGCAACAAACTTTGTATGTAATGGAAAATCATATGCAAACGTTTCAAAATTTATAGTTTTTGATATATTTGTGATGTCATAACGCATGAAGCACAAAGTGAAGTAATTTTTGGTTTGGTGAAATAATTTTTACATTTTTTCTGTCAAAAATGTTTCTAAAGAAAATGCTAGGGGTGTTGCATACATTCAGGGGATAAAAAATACTAGAAAAATTCTACAAGCTGAAATCATAAAAATTAATCATTGGATGGATGAAATTTTGAAATTTACATACGCGTGATGTAAAACAAAAATATTTTAGCATATGGAAAATAGATTCAAAAGTGAATTTTTTACTCTCTAGTTAAATTTCTAGTGTCCAACCCCGCCTTTAGACGGGGTATTCTAAAATCGGCATAAAACAAAAGACATTCATACTTTTACTTAATTTTAGCGCAGAATGTTTCAAAATATGTTAATCTAACAATCCATACAAATAAAAATTGTTAATCAAGCAGTTGTCAAAAGCTACATCTAAAAGGTATTTAAAACATGAAAAATCAGGAAATGGACCGATCTTCGGTCAAAAATTTATCAATTTCGAAAACCCTTGATCTATTTGTTTTTTCAATCTAAAAAAAAAGATAATTAGAAGTTAGGTCTGAGAGTTGCCACTATTCTGGATTAATTTTTTGAGAAAAAGTGTCCTTAGTTAGGTAGGAGAGATGAAGCTAAAACCCCGTCTTAAGGCGGGGTTGTGACAACAACGACAACTACAGGAAAAATATGCACAATATCCATTTTTCATATGAGTTGAAATATCTCAGTTATATGTGGAACAATTTTAACATTAAATATAAAAAATATTGCTATGAGTTTGTCTTAAGATGTTTCAAAATTAGGGAAAGAATTATTGAAGTGTGTAGAAACTACAGCCGAAAAAGTACTGAAAGTCAAGTGCGTTTGCCCCTTTGGTTATGCAATTTTTGAAAAATGTGTCAAAAATGTTTATTCATAGAAAAAGTTTTGCTTAGAACAAAAGTTGTTTGTAATCAACTAAGCATTTTTTTCATCGCAAAACAATAAGGTTCTAGAGGGTTACTCAATACTTTGAAATTGAATTTGTTGTCTACATTTCAAGAATTTTTTGAGCTACGCAATGAAATGTTTTTAGAGGCTACTTTTTTGGTTTTAATAACTTGTCACTACTTTACCCTCACATACCGAAATTCATCTCAAAAAAATGGGTACCGTAAAACGTGGTAGCATTGATCATCGGGGTAAATTTGATCAACAATAAATTTTTCCACATTATCATCAATAACTCAATTTATAGTTTGAATTTTTGAAAACTGTTTTCAACGTTTGAAAGCCTATAAATTGAGTATCAAATAGTAAAAATTTGGTTTGTATTTGATTTTTTTCTGTTTTAAAAAATGTAATTTCAAATCTTAAAATATCTATTTTTGCAGGGCTCGCAAACAAACAGCTCTGATGATACCAAAAAGCATTTAGAATCTAACGGGTTGTTGAATGTGATAGAAACACTTTTTCTCTTTGTATATGTATAATTAGTGTGCTATTTTTATAGTCATTTAATGATAAATTTAAAAAATAAGTACATTTTCATAGAGTAAGCCCGAATTGGACAAATGGATAGGAACCCTATCAAATAGTTAACTTTGGAGAAAAAATGAAAATGGAAATAATGGGAGGGCCTAGGGGAATGTGTGAAGGTAAAATTTTTTGTATTTTGAAGCTAAAAATATTTAGCAATTGTTATAATTTTTGCCCCTAAATGTATGCATCATCATTGTTCTTATTCCGATTATTAATGCTTTTGAAAGAAAACGTTAAAAAGCAAGGTAAATTGATAAACTATATAGCATTTGTAAATATTATGAAGGTGTTTGGTATTCTTTATGATCAAAAAACTGGTTAAAACCGTCCAAATAGAGACTGATCAATATTACCCCAATTCATCAAATTCTGAACAGAGACGAAATCGATTTAAAATCAAATTTAAAATAGTCTACTAAATTTCTGCAACCATGTTTTTCTTTCATAGGAGTCCAGTACTGGTTTTAAAAATATGAAACATGTTACATTCCCCATAACAGAAAAAAATAATCGAAAAATATTGAAAAAAGTGATCAATATGACCCCGGATTACGGTACCTTGAAACAGGGTGAATAGGAGGTGAATCGGGACCAACTTCTGAGCATCTTAATTCATAATTTTTTTTTGAATTTTAAAAAGATGAAGAATTTGAAAAAAGAAATAAGAAAGAAATAATATAAAAAATTGTTGCCTTCACTTTTATTAAGAAGCAAAGAATATAAGACTAAATTTGACTAATTTTAGGACAATTATTCCAAATATTAATTTAGTTTTGTTTTCTATAAACTCCAGTTATTAGAAAAAAAATTGATAATAAGTGAGAATTCGCCGAACGAATGTGTGCACTTTTTAGCAAAACTGTAGAACATTGCAAATGTTTTGAAAATAAATGTTTTAACTCAATGATCAACTTTCTCGAAGACATCGAGGGATTTTGACTTCGAAGAAAAAAGTTATTGATGTTTTCTTTTTTAAATGTTTCCCAAATCTGCAAAAAACGGGAGTTTTGGCGATTTTTTATGGAAGATTTAAACTAATCAGAATTATTGATATTTTATAAGTCAAAAGTCAAATCGTTTCCCTGTCTCCAACAAAATTATTAAATGGTAAAATCTTTCATTTCAAAATTTATGATGTCAGGAATAGTTGTTATCTTACCTATTGAAATTTCCCAAAACTAAACAATTAATTTTGTACAAGCGTTGAATTTCTGAACCAAAAACATCAAGGCAGTTTCCTGAATTGAATGAAGGATAATAAAAAGATTTAAAATCAGCAATGGTTCACAGGTACGTTTATAAGTTTATCTTAGATCGTTTTCAACCAAAACTGACCAATTTTATAATTTACCCAAGTCATATCCTCAAAACTACAGGTAATAGACCAAATTTGACAAATGTTTTGAATTCAAGACGCCAAAATCTTCTTACATCAGATATTAAAATAAAGGCACTAAAAATGCCCTATGTTATAAGACTGGAAATCTAAATACGGCATACAGATTGTATCCCAAAAGTTCGAAAACATTTAACCAGAATGATTTTCCCCCAGAATGACAAATACCCGAAATCCAACCATTCCCCAGAAATTTTATTCCCAGAATGCACCGTTTACCAGAATATTTTTCCTAAGGATGGACCATTTTAATTTTTTCCCCAGAATGGACCATTTCCCAGAATTTGTTTCCATTGAACAGAACATTTCCTAGAATGCCACAAAACCTGGATTTTTCTGTAGCTTTGTTTTCTCCTCTAGTTTAATCTTTTTTTTTCTTTTGACTTACAATTGTTTAATAATCTCCAACTCAATTTATTTAAGAACCAGTATTGTATTTTGTTAAAGGTTTGGAAACTTTGCTTTTTTGGCGTGGCAGACGGAGCTAAGGGATCACCCCTAGCTTTCACGCAGACCAAGGAAGCCCCGACAGATTAAGGTTTGCCGCTTCTGACGGCGGGTCGGTGGCTTTGCCGCTAAAGAATTATATTTAGGGAACCCAATTTTTATGGAAAAAAAATCTTTTTTTTTTATTTCAGTTTAGAATAATCTATTTCATTCAATTTTCTGGGAAAGGGTATGTCAGGCTAAACAATTTTTTGGGAAAATGGTTTCTTCTGGAGAAAGTTTTTTGGGAAAGTGGTTTTCTGGTGATTGAAATTCTGGGGATTTTTCATTCTGGACCTGCATTACCACCATGCAATTTCTTTCCTATCCACTAAGATAGAAGTGAACAAAAATATTGTCGTTAACTTATACATAATCAAAATCATGTGATTTTAAATTTTCTTCAATGTGTTACTCAAGGGATCGACTGTATTTTTATTGATGTTAATTTTTTTACGGCAAATCAGTCCAAGCTTTTTTATGACACGATTTTTTTGCGTCGGGAATGTAATAAAATTCGTGTCACAAAAAAGCTTGGACTGATTTGCCGTAAAAAATAAACATTTTCTTCAATTTAAGAAAAAAAATCTACCATGCTTTATGAATCAACAGATATTGAAACTTAAAAGAAATGAAAAATACTTTGAGCTTTAAATGATTGAAAATGCAAAAACCTCCAACCGAAAATCTTTCTCATGATGATAGATAAAATATTTAAAATGAAATATTTTTATGAATTTTCAATAAATTTTGGTTTTTTTTTCTATGGATTTGAATTATTATTTCTACATCTAATTTTGCATTTTATTATAATTAAGCTATACACTACTTTTTTCAGATCTAGACTACGCACGATGTTTACAAATTCTTCCAAAACCATTATTTTTGGAATACTCATATCGATGAGGAAGTTTCAGTGAAATATAAAAAAAATGTTTAGAATTGAAAATGAAGGGAAATAATTAGTGTGAAAAGAAAAGACAGTCAGATAAAAAAAAATTCTAAATCAAGGAATAAGAATTTTTTTTCTTAACAGCTTATGCCGACGAAGTTTCAACAATAAAAAATAAAAATCTTATTATGGCTATAATTTTTTTTAAATGTTAGTGCTATTTGAAAAGCGAGGTTGATTTTGATCAATCAGCACCAATATTCAAGATGAATCACTCTTAAGTAAAATTGGTTCATCATGTGAACATTTCTTATCTGAATTTTGGCAAAATACACAGATCTTTAATTGATTGGGATATAATCGTTGAAGTTGTAATGTTGACTTTGTAATGCTAAATAAGTCATGTATTTTTTATTCTTCCTAATTCAACTGAGTTTACGACAGTTATAGCTAAATTGACGCATATTTTGAACAATTCCATCATTCATTTTTAACCGAGATAAGATAGAAATGAAACCTATGAGGCTTGAAACAGATTATCAGATTACAGATTATCTCAAACAAATAAGTTTTACATATTAAACGATATGCTAGTTGATTTCCGGTAAAAAAATTACGTTGGACCCTCGAAAAATTTGAAAAATATCAGAAGGTAAATAAATCTATGTCAAATCAGATTTATTTCTTATCCATCACCCTTCCGATGTTAGTTATAACTTTAAAAGGATGCAGAAATATTATGCAAACTTTGTATCGATGTTTGTACATTTTGCTTCTATGTAATTCAATCCTATTAATCCCGTTGTATAGTATCTTATGTCTTTTCAAGGTACAACTTGGTTCAGACTTGAATGTTATTGTATGGAATACGATATGGGATGCAGATTTTATTCACCGTAGAATGGGGTGAATCGGAACAATTTTTGGACTATTTCCGTAATATTTCTGTCAAATGATGGTTTTTTGAACCCGATTTGTTCAGATGATGTATTTTGTTACCCTAAACCAATCTTGATAAAAAAAAGTTGAAAGGGGTTTTCAACTATCAATTTTAAAACATAAATTTTGGTTGACCCTCCAAGTGGGGTGAGTAGGGAAAGTTGCTTTTTTATCGAGATACTCCTGTTCTTAGAAACTGTTCGACAATAAAAATGCGTTAATTTTAGCATCCTAAGCAAAACCTGAATCAGTGCATAGTTTTTCGCTTTGCAGCTGTTTTTTTTTTTCAATCTCCAGTAATCACATTTTTTATCACTCGCACTTATGTAAATTCGAAGACATGTTTAAGGTCGTGCCTAACTCCAGGGGCACAACAAAACTCTAATGAAATTTAGATTTTATTTCTAGATTTCCTACGAAAGCTGAAATTATTTTTTTTTTCCCATTTTACATCATTTTCAATAATCTAGGGGGATTTCAAACGCCTTTATGGACATATCTCAAAAAACTCCACGATTAGTGGGAAAAGCAGTTTAAATAAATTGTTTCCTTTTTTCGCCAACTTCATCTTGAAGGAATTCATCATCATACATCAAACATCACTATTCGAAGTGATGCACAACAACACTTGCCATCGTATGAAATTTTGCGATTTTTTATGCCTCATATATATATTTTTTTAAATTTATACAAACAACATAAAGTAAATTGAATTTATATTTGCTTTTACGCAATAAAGCAAAGAACGTATTAGTCCTGAAATGAGAAAAAATGTATGGATTACTTGGTATTTATATCATAAGAATTTTTTCTCTTTGAATCGGCACACACATCCATGTCCTCATTCATTCCATTTTAAACGAATTTTTAATTGGTAGAGTCACTTTGAAGCGTCCTCTGGGGTATAAAAAGATCAACGATAAAAGAAAAAAATGTTGAGATAACCGTTGAAATTAGTTCATGTAGGTACATTATTTTGAATATGAAATATCAAGCTACATTTAGTGCCAACGATGTGAAACTAACATTCTTCTTATTCTGGAAACATTACCTTAGATCTGTAGCAATTTGTGAAACTTGCATGAGTTATTAGTAAAGAAAACAAATAACGATTTACATCGCTTTTGTTTTGTTTTGTTATGAAGATGTGTATTTCTTTAGATTTTCTTAGGGAATTTTTAACCTACAATCTGTTTCATAGATCACAGATACTATTCTTAAATCACAGGTTACAGATATCTTTAAAAAAATATTTAAACTGAAATAAAACTCTTTGTTTTTTAGTATAAATTCCAGTGTAAATTAACTTCATAGTTTCTCTCATTGACATTTTACATGGTATGTATGTAAATCATAGATTCTCAGGTTTTTCTGAACAACACGACATAATTTATTCCTGCAACCATTATGGGAACCAGTAACATATTATTTAACATTCCCAATGTTTGCAATGTTTTTTTTTTAACATTAATGAGCTGTATTTAAGATCTGAGGTCGTAAGAACGGAAGCTTTCATTTTGAATTCAATGTAAATTACAATGTAAACGCACAATAATCAAACAAGCGACGAACGTCCAAAATTTACAATGTTCCTCTTCTTATCCGTCCAGTTAAACTCATAACTGATTGTGAAACCACCAACAATTACCATGGATTCCATATTCAAAGTAGACTTTTTTTTAGAGTTTGTATATAATTCATCGTCACTATCACATTTCTACCCTCTCAAAATCTAAAACAACGTACAGTTGTCAATCGGAACTATTTGATTAATCAAATTAAACTTCGAACGACTCGTAATGAATATCTAAAAATAGATCCTCCTCTTTTTATTTTAAGTTGAGCTTGCTGAAGGATCACGTTTCTATTTACGTTTTGCTGGACATGTTGAACTGTATAATGATGAATTTCCGTTCCATCACGATAATCATTGCTAAAAGCTTCGATGGAGAACTTTGCACTTTTAAAACCAACGTTAAGTAAATTATACGACGACAACATTCCGAACCAAGACAAAACATTCCGGGAGTGAATTTGTAATCGCAACTTTACGGCTGCACTATCTAGATGCACTTGGCTAGAGCGATGTTCACACAACGAATCAGCACAAAATCGCAAACATTATCTCACGAAACAGCGGAAACAATCGGCGGCCTCGGCTTAGCAAAACAAAAAAAAAAGAACCAGCACAAAAACCGCCATTTACCACAATCACAGCTGTTTTACATTTTATCGACGAAAAGCTAAAAACTGACCGCCGTCCAATGCAGTTTTCCACACTATTTAAGCACGCCAATCACTTCAGCAGCGCATAAATACCCACTCGAAAAGGGCCAATTGTGTTGTGTTTTGATGTTGATATAGCACTGGGAAAGCACTTAGAAGTGTCTTCACAATTTCGGCTAGTTTGTTCCCATGGTTCGAATTTTGCCAACCAAACGCGACCACCTGCACCGATCAACTGTGTTCCGAGATTTGCAACGGCCCAAAACCAAAGTCGCGTGCTTAGGACTCACTCATCATAAACATTTCAAATTTCTACCATTTTCCAGCGCGTCGGCGCACTTTAAACACTAGCATGCTTTCGATGCATTCCGGGAACCCAAAGACACATGGAACCGGCGAAAAACGTAAACATTGGGTAACTCACTTTTCCAACCAAAGAGGATAAACAATTTTCCGATTTGGTTTTCCTGCTTTCGTGTTTGGCGCTCAAACTTGTCGTTTCCGGTCGGGCTTTGGCTGGAAAGTTAGTTCTTCGGCTGTCTCGTTCGTGTCTGAGATTATCATAAATACCAACAACGGCAAGAAATGCAACCACAATACCAGAAGTGCAACCGTAGGGCAAGCATCACAAGAAGTGTGTGGTCTGCTTCTAGTGGTATTCGAATCACATGCAACTCAACCACTCCACGCCAAATGTTTTGATTGCTTCTAACGAATAAGGCACAACACAGTGCATGGGCTTAACAATAGCAAATTAACACCAGATCATCTTACTTTTTCTTAAATTGATTAATATATTTGCTTATTGGAATACTTACAAGATGACCACAGTTATGCACGTATAAACATCTATTTTTTACACAAGGTTTATGTATATCTCGCCCCGACTTATTACGTTGAACTGAATACTTTCAATATTTCAAAATTGATGTTGTTTGCACTTAACTAATGATGTGAATAATTTAGCTTAAGTGTATCACTTTGATTTCAACGTCGAAAAGTTCATTAAGCTTGTAAGTGACTACCCAAATAGAAACAAGTGCATTTGAAAAAAAAAAACTTGTTGGGTTAAACCCGACACACCAAGACAGGGCAAAACAAATACTAATTCTAAGTATAGATTTGTTTTATCAAGATA
This sequence comes from Uranotaenia lowii, assembly GCF_029784155.1. Classification (NCBI taxonomy): domain Eukaryota; kingdom Metazoa; phylum Arthropoda; class Insecta; order Diptera; family Culicidae; genus Uranotaenia; species Uranotaenia lowii. Next base: position 245,770,892 of record NC_073692.1, on the reverse strand, counting down.
TCAGAAATTGGTTTCGAATGGAAAAAGTTCCAAAAACCATTTTATTTTAAAATTGATCAAAATTTCTGACTGCTTTGCAGTATTTAAGTGTTTCTTTGTAGTTTGTTACTGTCAAGAATACATCTATCTGACAAGGTATACATATGTGGGGGTCCGATGAAAAAATTGACCTCTATCCCGGATTTACCGGTAGAAAAAAATCTTACTTAGAATAAAAGACTTCCAATTTTGTCTTTGCTTCACTGTACCGCATATCTCAATAATCTTATTTTCTTAATTCAAATTTTAGTTTGTTTCTCATTAATTTATAATAATAATAATAATAATCAAGTTTTATTCGTGTAACATAAGATATGTACAATCTTTTTGAAGTGTTACTTTTGGGTTTGCATTGTTTCGATTTCATCTTAATTGTTTCTGATGAATTTTTATATCTAACTAATAAGAATCAGTTGTTACCTGTTTAATTTAAATCTTGATAGTGAAGCTTTCTTGAATTCCGATTTTGATTTAATGGATTTAATGCTGGTAGGAAGATTAATCCAGTTCGAGATGCCTCTTACGAGAAACGAGTTATTGTAATAGACTGAAATATGAGGTGGAATTAGAAAATTAATAGTTCTAGAGTTTCTTACTGGAACAAATAGTCTTCTAATATAATGCGGACCTCCTCTGATAACTATTCTGTGGACCAAAACGCACAACCGCACCAATAAAAAGAATGGGCAACCGATCAGCATTTTTTGAAGAAACACTTGAAAATCTAGATAGACCATAGACATAACGGACACATGAGTTCAAAGCAACTCGAAGTCTGTCCATGGACCTAACTGAACAATTTGAAAAAATAAAATCTCCGAATATAAACAATGGATAAATGTAGCATTTGAACAGTTTTAATTTAGTAATAATATCGAGGTGCCTAGTGGTAAGATTAAGCCTTTTTAAGGATCCATAGATTCTGCTACATTGTTTGTTTACTTGCCTTTTCCATGACAGTTCATGATCAAAAATTACGCCAAGATTTTCCGCATAATTGGAGAAATAATTTCAGAGTCTGCCAAATGAAGTCTCGGAATTTGATAGTCATTTTCATAGAACGTACTTGGTCTCTTAAAAATCTCAGTTCTTCAGCATTTTGATGATTAAAATGCTTTGAATCTGCGCTTCGGGTCATATTGACAAAAACTAAACGCAACTTCTTTCCATTTAGAATATTTGTAGCCTGTATTCTTTTGCAGCAGTTTTCTAAGAATTCTTAACATGTTTCATACGACGTAATGAAAGCTCACGCGAGATATGTTTTTGATATGTCTCATACACTCATCCAAATTCATGAAAAGTTAAATATTTTGAAGTTTAGTTTGTAAACATACATATTTTTCATTGTTCATACTTTTAATATTCAAATTTATGAGCTTCCCGTAGTTTTCACTATTTACTTCAGCATACCGCAGCCCTCAGGCTGCACCATTCCTACCAAAAACATAAAAAAATCGATCTTGCAGAGATCGATCCTTTTGCGTCGATTTTTTAGGTGAATCGATCCTGGAACCATTCAACTGAATCGATCTTGGGAATCAATCTTTTCTATAAGATCGAACAATCCTAATATTGACCCGAAGAGCTTTAGAATGATAAGGTTGCAATGCCTGTGTTCGGTATGTTTTGAGACTGTCACGATTTTCTAGGGCAACGCATCTTGTTCTTGGTTGTGATTTAAAATATATGTTCAGCTATCGATCGTGTATGGTAATGAGCACACAATATTATTTATTGTAGAAAAACCGTCTTAGAGGAGAAGCAGGCTGAATGCGCCTATTAGCAGAATACTGATTCCATTAGGCCGAATGGACATCAGGCCGAATGATCGTTAGGGTTGCTAGCTCGATAAGAAATTTTTAACGCATGCCCTAATGTCAGGCCGAATTGTCGTAAGTCTGAATGGTTGCTAGGCCGATAAATCATCGTTAACGCTTGCCCTAATGTCAGGCAGAATGGTCGTACGGCAGAATGGCCATGACACCGAATGATCATCAGGCCAAATGGACGTTGAGCTGAATAGTCGTTAAACTGAATGTTAATAATGCCGAATTGTCATAAGGCCAAATTGTTGCTAGGACGATAAGACATATTTAAAGCTTGCCTGAATGTTAGGCCGATTGGTCGTTCAGCCGAATGGATTCTAAGACGATGACACATAATGGGTGGAATTTGTAGCAGTGTAATTCGTCTCACTGATCAGTCAGCGCGTCGTTAAACGAGTGGCTTAAGCGCCACCTCTATTGAGGACCACTCGTCGTGTTGAGATTGCCCAGCGAGAATCCCGACCTCAGGGCGGGTTTTCCTAATAAGATCCAAAAGTGGATACGAATCGATCGGTGAGACCAAAAAACGCAGGAAGTTTTCTCGAAACTAAAATTCAAAATATCGTTGTTCTATCCGTTTGAAAAACGCTCAACTACGCTTTTCATCACTGGTCGCAAAGCGGCCATTCAAATTTCACCAAACACGTGATAGGAGCAACAGCGAGAAGACTGTTTTCCCGAGCAGTCTATCCCAGTCTAAAAAAATCAACTAAATAATTACGAATAGAACGAACGAAAAACCCTTTAGACCTAAGGACAAATGTTGAGTGCTTTCTAAACACTAATTTACCATAAACATGTTGATACGAAGAATTGGATATATTTACGAGACATAAAGGGTGAGAACTATGTACAGTGTATCATTGGAATTTTTATTGAACCTAAGTTACATGATTACATTTTCGATTTTATTCCTCCCTTATGCTTTCCCTCTAACTGTGTGCGGTTTTCAAATTGATAATTTCAAGCCAGATTATTCAATCACGGAGCCATACCATTTGCGATCATGGTCCGGAAATGTTTCGTGTGTGGATTTTAATTATTAGCAAATGGTCATTTGTATTTATATTTACATGCGCATGTTTTTATGGGCACTCACTCCTTTTGTTGGTCGATAAAGTAGAATACAACCATTTCGGAACGCATTGGTTGACGGCTCACGTTCCGGGAGGGACGAATTGACGGTCGTGTCCAGCTCCTTTTCCCACTCGGATTCGAGTCGGAAACCAAAACTTTGAACCCTTACCGGGCTGCCGGAATTAGCGTTGGAGACCGGCGGTCGACGAGATCCTAGATTCCTGGCTGACGCTTGTGCGTCGCTAGAAGTGCGGCGGTCGGTGATTGCTATATAGGTAGAACGTCGAACACGTTTTAAGAATTTAACTACACATCACACACACGTTTTTCCACATCATAAATTTTTGTATTTTGCTGCCTCGCATACAAATTACCACCCACACTACCTAGCTAGCTAATTACTGATTGCCTATTTACGGAATAAACATAACACATTTAGAACTTAAATACTAAAGGGCACTTCGCTCATTTTTACATTACAAACAACGCGGAACAATGTCAAAGGACTCTGGCTGCTGCTGATACCACGGTCGGGGTCAAAGTGAAAGAACGCAGATAGCGGATTCCTCTGTTCGCGCATGTCCTCTTGTGTTACACGAAACGGAAGTCAATGACCTCCGAAAGGTGTCATCGATTCTTTGGACAACAGTACTCTAAATTTGCCCCCGATCCAAACGAGTTTTTTTCCCTCCTTTGATATTCCGATCGTCCCCGACGACCGATCCACCCTTGGATCTACGAAGTTACAAACAAATAACTATTCATTCATATACGGAAGCTGGAGTAAATCCGGTAAACTTTTCAGTGAGACGAGTTCGCATGGATGAACGCTTTATGTTTCTATTATCTACCTTTAGGCGTTTATATGACTACTGTACTAAATGACAAACAAACAAGTAAACTAGAATTTTACGTCGCTCCTACTTGGTTTAAAATCCCTGAGAAAAAAGGAAAAAAAAAATAGAATTTTACGTCGATTTATTTATGTTTCATTTGCGAAATGTGACTATGTTACAAACGCCTGTCTGTATGTTAGGCCGAATAGTCGCTAGGCCAAACGGTTGTTCGGGCGAATGGATGCTAAGCCAAAAACACTTCCTTTTCGCTTGTGTGCATGTTTGGACGAATGGATGTAAGGCCGAATGAATGTTAGGCCAAAAGGATGCTAGCCCGAAGCCCGGATTTCAGTCCGAATGGATACAAGACAACTGGTTGTAAGCCCAAAAAGCCATTTGGACGGATTGTCCCTTAGCTGACTTACGTCCATCAAGCCTGATGCATTCGGGCTAACATTCATTCGGCCTAGTATTCATTAAATGTTATATTCATTCGGCCTTATATCCATTGATAAGATTAATGAAATTTTATCAGCCTAGCGACCATTCAGCCTGATGACCATTCGGTTTAGCATCCATTCGGCCTAGTATGCATTCGACCCTATATCGGCCTCATGGCCTAACATACAGACAAGCTTATCGGCCTAGAAACCATTCGGCTGAACGACCATCCGACTTAGGATCCGATCTGCCTAAGGATCATTCGGCCTAATGACCATTCGGCCTAACATTCAGACAAGCTTTAGATATGTCTTATCGTTCGAGCAACCATTCGGCCTAATGACCATTCGGTCTAACGACCATTCAGCCTAACGTCAATTTGCCCCAATGACCATTCTGCCTTACGACCATTCGGCTCGATATTCAGGCAAGCGTTAAAGACGTTTTATCTTTTAAAGACTTTATAAGAAAAGTTTTCTAAATTGTCGAACCTTAAACCGTGCGGGCTAAATGTGCCTATTTATGTTTTTAAGTTTTGCTGAAAATTTCTAAGTATCATTTAATTGAAAATGCTAGAAACTGATTACTCTCAAACGACAAGGCTGAAAATTTATCATCAATATTCGACTCGAAAAGATCATCTGCCGCCATTTTTTCCGCAATATCAGTCAAGAAATCGAATTTCGTTGCATACTTGAAGGGGTTTTAGGATTTAAAAAAATGTATTTTGAAAAGCGAAATTTTCGATAAGTTTTGCCATAATATATGGTTTTTTGCCGAAGAATAGTTAATTTACAAAATTACGATGAACATATAATTAAACATTATATGTTTCAATTATAAGGGGAAAACTGTACAAGACGCACCAGTTAAAATAATCGGTATTTAGGGGAAAACTGTACTAGATGCACAAGTTAAGCATAATCGCTATTTACTGCGATACCCATAATCTAAGTAAGAACCAAATTGAAAGTTCATCAAAAAGAAATAATATGATGAAAATACGATTTTGATTATGATTTTTAAAAATCTTAAACAACCAGAAATATTAAAGCAGAATTAAATACACTTCTTTCATCTTATGCAACGCTTTTTTTCGGAAATTATTTTTATACAACCCGATCTTCATATTTATTAAGATCAACCGTATTATCGACACTATACACATTAACAGCTCGACAAAATACGTCAAAATACGTACAGCACATGTGTTCGCGTTCACAAATGGTTTAAATTATGAACCACATTCTATTTGAATGCGAATGACTACCTGGTACACGTATATAAATTCAGTCTGCTAAGGGGGACAGAACTATTTCAAAAATTCATTTGGCTTGAATGCGTCGTTGGGTGCTCAAAACAAAAAAAAACTTCCTAGTTTGCCCAGAAAAACATGTTTTATTTTTCATTTCCTTGGCACAGCTAGCAAAAAGGCACACACAATCGTAAGAGCGTGAAATAAAACGCCATAAAATGGAAATTTGAGCTGAAACATGTTTCATCAGCATTTGCTCACATTCGCACACACTTCCAAACGAACGAATGAATGACGCACATCCACGTGGATAAGCAAATGCGAATTGGGCGACCGGTAAACCGAAGGGTTTGGTCGAATAGAACCCCGGAAGGCCACCTATTTTGGCCACCTTCTGCCAGAGCCAGAGCCGGGGCCAAAAGGAACACAACTCAACTCACACATCATTTTATCCGGTGTCGTCGACTTCGCCCGGAGAGAAGATTCCGAAATGAAATGGTCGCTGCGTTCCCTCGGAAGCCGCATTACGCCACATCACGAATTCGTACGAATCCTGATGTCTCCTGACGAAAACCCCCAACAAGAAACAAAACCGGATGGCCAGCAACATTTCCGTTGCACACAAATAAAGCCCGAAATGGCGAGATAGAGAGTTGGAAAAATAGTATCTAGACAGGTCTCTGGTGACTCGGTAGCAGAAATTGAACTGGCGAATACTGCTTTCTTTTGCTTATTTCGACGCCCATAAAACTCCGAGATGAATTTCTTGGAGGCAAATTCCGATTCAACTTTGAAAAAAAAGGAACCCGGAGGGTTGTAGGACGGAAGGAGTGAAATTTTTGTTTTCTTGAATCAACAAATTTGTTATAGTTTGCTCAGTCTTGATGACACTCCTGTTCCGTATTTCAACAAATTGGTTCAACTGGTAGCAGAAGCGAAGTTTTGTTTCTTATACATAGATGCATATATTACAGAATACTGGAGGATAGACAAACAGAAAAAAAACAAACTGATGTCAATCAAAATCGCATCGGATTTTTTTTTTATCAGCTGTTACAATGTTAAATGTTTACATGAGTAAATTTGAACTTATAGGTATGAATGGGAAAATTGAAAACTTTGAACTAAAAAATCAACGGCATTTTTGTTTCTTCTGAGAACCGACTTTGTAAATGGTTTTTGTGGCAATTTATAAATCAAGAAAATTTTGCGCAGAACAAATTGGTGGAAAACCGTTACTTCGTATCTAATTAGGTAAAAAGTTAGGTGTTTAACAGGGGCATGTCTTTTGGTATTGGAAAACAAAAAATTTATTGTGGGATGTTAATTGCATTTATTGTTTATCAAAGTCAAAAGACATACCTCTGTTGAACAGCTAATAACTTTTTTTCCTAATAAGATACGATACTACAGTCTTCGACAAAATTGTTCCGCGGAAAATTTTCTTTAAAGAATTTATTAATTGGCACAAAAAACATATGCAGGCTGGATTCCAAAAAAGATACAAAAATTATGTTTATTTTCAGTACAAAATATTCAATTTACCCACAGAAACCTGAAAGTTCAAAATTACTCATGTAAACGTTGCCCAAAAATTCTGAAAAAAATCAATTAATAGTTTTGAATCAAAGTGAAGTTTTTCAGACCCAGGGCTGGAGAAATTGAAAAATAGTCATTTTCAAATAGTCAAATCGGCTCAGTCTATTGTTACATTCATGACAAATTTTCAGTTTTTTCCAAGTTTTTAATTTTTGGTTACATAAAAGGTACATTTTTAACATAATTTCAACTGATTGTTACAAACCATACCTATCAAAAATTCAACTTATCCTATAACCTTCAAAATCTGTGAAAAATATGAAGCTTGGTATAAACTAGGGATACCATACGTACTCTTTTAAAAGTACATGTACTCTTTTTCGATCGAAAAATGGGCGTACTCTTCTTTTTGTGAAATTTCACCAAATGTACTCTTTTATTATTGAAAGACATTTTATTTGAAAAACCTATGTATTGCTTCCATTCTATGAGGTTGTCTCACATCTAATGCAAAATCTCAGTGTCCAGCACAGAATCGCTAATCCACTAATCGCTAATAAGTCCGCCAATTTTCGGTTAGCGAATTTATTTTCTCGCAAAATTTTTCTTCAGCTAGCGGATAAAAAAGTTCCGCTAATTTTCAGTTCCGCTGACCGAAGAACGCTACCTCTTTGAAGTGTTAATTTGGCCAAAGACTTGTAGTTCATAAATTCGGCATCATTCTGATTTAAAATTTTTAATCCAGTCAGGTATTTAAATTTTCGTAACAGATTGAATTTAGAAGCTATTCGATCTTGATTTTGACTTCAATCATAGAAATAAGCGTATTTTTTGAAATTGTCTTCACTTGAGTTTATGTCTGAGGTATAAGCCTTCTTTAAATATAAAAAAAATTGAAATTTCCAGAATAAAATAAGTCAATAAATCAATTGTATGTTAAATTGGATTCTGGATTATGTCAAATTGGATTCAATTGATTTTCCTTTTACTTTCTTTCAAAAACGCTAACTAAAACTACAAGTGGACCGACGCAACCTATATAGACAGAAATATTACAAATAAGTTCCAAAACTGCTCCTATTGATATCATTAAACAACTTTTCTAGTCAATGGGACTTATTCTGCGACTCGGGTGACGTGAGTGACGTGACCCACGAAACTTCACTTCTTCGTCCTGACTCCAGATAATGCTTCAGAAAAGAAATTTGAGTATCGATTAGATCTGAAGACCAACAGCAGCTCATCTGAATAAAAATTTCTAATTTTAAGTGGATATTTAAGCCAGCAAAACGATAGGAAATTCCGTAAGTCACGTCACTAGAGTCGCAGAATAAACCCCAATATTCTTTATCAAAACTTTCTATTATCGATGAGCGATTAGCGCTTTATTACAGATCGATAACTTTTATGCAACATTTAGCGATCGCTAACTTTGACCGAGTTAGCGATCTAATAAGCGCCGCTAATTTTTCAGTTAGCGATGCCGAACACTGCAAAATCTACGGAAAGAATACTGCTTACAACAAATTACTTTAACATCTTATTACCATTAACATGCATTTTTAGACGTGAGCGCGATAAGCGCCTTTCAGTATGCAAACAGTAATGTGTCAGTATGTACACAATGTAGATAATATGCTTGAATAAGCGCACATCTCAAATAATGATTGTAAAGGATATGTATCAGGTAGGGGTAGGCTTAATAGCGGCACGTTATCCAAACATACGGGAAAATTGTGCCTATTTTGGTTTCCATTTACAGTAGAACCCCGCTTATTCGAGATTGCAGGGGCCTCCTCAGATAATACGAAACATGTACATCCATTTACTTCTGTTTTGCATACCATCCGGCCGCAAAGCTCGATAAATGAACGAATCTATCAACCTGATGACTTTTTAGGTGAAGGATCTCAATGTATTTTTTTTGGTGTTGCGGGATCTGGTAGCCCTAGTATAAATACTTCAACAACTATTTGACGGATAGGCTTTTTTTCTTTGATTTATTTTTTTGGCATCCATTACTTACAAGAGTTTGCTAGTTTAAATTTCTTTAAATGATCTGACCCTACAACATTTTTATTACAGTGGAACGAATACTTATTTTCTTAAGATCTAGATTTGTAATTTATGTTTTCACGTAGCCAATCATTCACAATATATGTAGTAACTGTGTGTATTTTTGTTCTTGAGAATTCCCGAGGCCAATAAAAAGTGCTAAATTACTAATAATTTACACGCTCTAAATTAGAAAAAAGGATCCGATTAAGCAATAAAATTTATATTTCTACTTTGATACATGACTTAATTACTTTTTTCTTCTAAAAACAGGTTTATACAAAAAAAAATTGATAAAAAAAAAATATTTTTTCGTTCGAAAACTTAGTGCAAAAGTGAAAAACGACATTGAATCTATAAAACCAAAAAAAAATCCAACAAACAAACGCTATGAAAATAATCTTAATGTTCTATTTTGCTTCAAACATCATTTAGAACTTCCCTTTCGCAAACTGTTGACAGCAGCAAAATCATCCGCAAAGAAATGAGATAAGGAGTATATTCGAAAAAAATTCATCACTCTGTTTTGTGACTAACTTTTGAATGCATGGATGTAAATTGATGAAATTTTCAGCGAAGTTACCCAGTAATATAATGTTTACAAATGCAAATTTTTGTGATGTTATGTCAAGTGGTTTAAGAGATAGCGTCCAATAAAACAATTTTTCAGCTTCAATTTTTGGGAAACACGTGCACCATGTACAATGCATACTATGAATCAAATTTTCCAAATCAAGGCTATTTTTAATTACGTTTGCTGTTTCCTGAAGCTTGACCATCAAAATAAGTCAAAAATTTTTTGTGGTTAAAGTTAAAAAAAATTAAGCCGATTGTCCTCCACAAAAAAACATCGGGTGATTTGCCAATCGTTGCACAGCTAAGCACATGATTTTGGTTTTTATGCTGTATATTAGTCATTTCAACCGAATTCGTTCGATTTTTTGTCGATTGCACTGATACAGGATTGATCAACAAGATCCAAAACATCAAGTGTTCGAAAAAAGTGACGTAAAAATTAAAAAAAATCATTTGAAACATCTTGTCTGTGCCCAATAGTTGCCCAGGCAAAATAATATGTCGTGCCTAATGTGCCTAAATAAAATAAAACAATAGTTGTATTCGGCAACACTGAAGATAAATAAAATAAAATAAGTTTCTATGACAACGTTTGTTATTTTGGCAACACTAGGCAAAATAAAGAAAACAAAGTCAGTTATTGATCTATTCTTGTGATTGACAGACGTGTCTGAGTAAAAACCTTCTTAAGGCTCAGCCACCATAAGGTCAAAGAGTTTGACATTTGTTACGGAAGCTTATTATGAACTTCTAGTTCTAATGAAATCCAATTTGGAAACGGCCCCTTTTGGAGGGGTCTTCCATATAGAACGCCCAATGTCCAATAAGAAAATTCGGACCCAAAATCGAAAAAAAAACACGAGACCGCCGGTTTGAGAATCTGGAAAAGCATTGATCACAAGTGAAATTTCCTCAGAAACTCAAATCTGCCGCTGAGTTCAACAGTAGTCAACTGAGTGAAGTGGTATTTACAGATGAAAGGATAAAAAAACATGATCTGTTTTGCCCCCCTTTCCTTCTATGAAGAAAATGTGATTTTAAAAAAATATTTGCTTTAGGACTCACTTGGAAATCGATCTATTTTAAACATAATAAATATCAATTTAAAGCTCTAAAATGGACTCAACCACTAGTACTGTAACAAGTGCTCGGTTAGTAATGTCAGTGGTTGTTGGACTTTTGTTCGCGGCAATAGTAAATGTGCCAAGAAGACATTTTGTTTGCGGAGAAGTCACCTGCGTCGAAGTCCACCCCAGAACTCCTACGCACCAACCGGCACAGCAACACTCGAGAATCTCACGACCAGATGTCGGTGTTCGAGTGAAGAGGCGAGGCGAAATGATGATGAGGAGGGCGAATGAGCGAGGCGACACGACGATCAGGATGGGGCAAAAGAACGGTGACGTCTTAAGTCACTCTACGCGGCTACGGGGTCAATGATCGGCCATTTCACTGAAGTTAGTCGAACACAGCACAGCACAGAAACGTGTTCAAAACCTAAGTGCAAACAGTGAAATTGTTGGAATCCGGAAGAGCCGAATTCCCTGGATATTCAGGACCCCGAGGTTTTACCTTTGTGGCAGGTGCTTTTTGTCCCGTAGCTTGGATCCAAAGCCGCCATTGCTGCCATCGCTTCCTGACCCGGCAGCAATACTCACCGAAGCGCTACCGCTCAAACAACGGTTAGCTGTCGATACTTTGGTCCGTCAACAAACCGAGTATCCGTAAGTGAGTCCTGTAACGGTCATCGGCAGGAGCATCCCATCGCCGTCGGCTTGTCAACCGCCTACAATCTACATCAGTAGAGCAGCCGTCCACAACCTACAATCAACCTGGTCAGGTGTTGGAGTAGGCAAGAACCAACAGCCATCCTAGTGCAGTGTCGGAACGTACCGGAACCCGACGACCACCAATTCCGCAGGTTTGCGACGTAGTGAGGCCGGTTCGACGAAGAAGGGGTGCTGCCATTTAACAACCCACCGGAGGTGCCATTACAGCAAGCAAGAGGTAGGAGGTAGCAATAAGGGGTGTGTATTTCACATTGAAATCTATCCCAACAATTTTCCGACTGAAAAACTATTTTGATCAAATCAAGTTTCACAAAGTTGTGATTGTTTATTTTTCTGAATTCTGCTTCACTCAAATGTCTCCGGTCTAGCTCAACGGCAGCTTTGAATTTCTGAGAAAATTTCACACAATAAGTAATATTTCGGGTCTTTAAACCTTTGACTTCAAGTGATTTGGGATTTAGGGTCGAAGTTTTCCTACTGTACAATATTTTGACAATATTATTATCAAAAGCAAGGGGTTCGTTGTTGACATAAAATACAGTTCTTCAAGATTTGTCGCCTTGAAATTTTTGAAACCTTCTCAAAACTTCAATTTTAATATTTAAAGATAGAAAAATATGGAAATATGAAGCTTCAATAAAGGTTAGATTATTGAAAATCAACATTGAGTGCAGAAAATATGAAAATTCTGAGTGGAAAAAGTTAATTAGAGCACAGAAAATATAAAAATCAACAGTTGAACGTAATTATCCACTTATTTAGCATAAAAAAGTCATATTGAAAGACAATCCTAGTTTTTTGTCAATTGCATGTAATCAATGAACGTGTTCAATTTTGTATGGAAATGTGTATGGAAGGAGAAATTTTTGCATATGAAATCATCCAAGAAATTCAAATAAGCTTGAAATGAAGTTTGTCTTTGATTAGATATTAATTTTACGTATTCTTAAGTTTCAGTTTTTGCCAACATGTTATCATATATTATATATTTCAGTTATTACTTCAAATTTAAAAAAAAATCGGAATCCTTTGAAAAGTATTGTAAAATTGTAGGCTTTGCTTACTGTAGCTTTCAATAATTTTATGACATGTTTTCGAGAAGGTTATATAAATCAATAAACTCATTGGCTATACAAAGCAGTTATTTGCAATATTTATTATCATCCTACAGTTGAATTTTTTGTATGATATCGAATATCATTTCTGGGGTGCAAGTTAGGATTGTTGTTTATTCACATAAAATGAATTGCAAAAACCAAAAAATATTTCAAAAATCAAAAAAATAAAGTTTTCTAAACTTTCAGCACATCTCTGATGATTTTTGAATGAAAATTATCTTTTCCCGCAGAAATAAAAACACGTTGCGCTAATTCGGGATTAATTAGTTATGTCCAGAATTTTCTAAAAATTTTATTGCTATTTTTGGCAGTAAAAAAAAACCAAACAAAGTTTTTGGAGGTATACAAATAAATAAATTTGAAATTTCCATACAAATCTTGCAGCGGACAACAATGGGGCAGGAAGGAGGAGATTGAGCGGACAATTGTTAGTTTTATAATTGCTAACTGAATTTTTGAGGCACTAAAAAATTTTCAATTTTTCCCGAGAGTTCCCAGGAAAAGAATCGTCAGATTTCCCGATTTGCTACGCTAAACGGAACGCTAAAATGGCTGGAAGTGGACAATCTGAACACGATGCAGAAAATCTCCTTCTCCTAAGATTTCAATAGCTTTCACTCAACCTTAGGACTTATCCCCTTACCGCTGAAAATAATAACAGAAAATCTCGCGTGAGCTTTCATTACGTCGTATGAAACAAAATGTAATCAAACAGTGGTATCGAAAAAATACAAAATCTGAAATAAACTGGTCGCAACTTCTTTCCATTTAGAATATTTGTAGCCTAGACAACATATGCTATATGTGAAATACAAATTTGTTTTGATAAATTTTGCTGCAGTTTTCTGTAAATTCTTAAGATGTTTCATACGACGTAATGAAAGCTCACGCGAGAAATGTACGTTTTCGGTATAAACAACTCAAACACATTCTAATTAAAGATTTTCATCTTTGAAAATTTAGTTCAGGAATAAAGTGACCATGTTATAAATCGAATTCCACCATGTCATGGTAATAAGTCTTCATTTGAAATTAAATTTTGAAGTAGTTGACATGTTGACATTTCCATTACTTTATATCTCTGACCAATTCATATCATAAAACCATCGCTAAAAAAACAAGGTACATATATTCGAATCAAATATTAATTACTTTTCCAAAAAAATTTGGAGATTTAAAATTCTATTAGCTGAATGACTCGATCGATACCCATTATCAAATGACACGTATAAGCAACTACATTACTTTATTTTGTAGATAACACCTCGTGACGACTGATCAACTACAAAGATCCATCTTGATTTCCAGCTTTGCCCAGACGTGGTGTAGTAAAAATAACTTTCTAATCAATTTTCTCATCAAAGCGGTAAACAGTGAACCAAGTAAATGGCAAGAATGAAACACGAGTCAGTAAAGGATTTTGCTCTCTCCCTTTTTTAAGGAAAAAAGTCCAAAGAAAAATACCACACAAAATAGAATTGATTATTCCCCCGAGGGTCAGCATTTCGTATGCCCTATTTTGGCCGTTGAAGTCTTTTATGCTTGCGGTGCAGATTTTTCTTATTTGTTTTCGTCTGCTTTCAGTTCGGTAATCACAAAATGGTGTTTGAATCCTTAACTTTCCACGCCAAGCCTCTGGAGAGTAGGTATCATGTATTTTTCAACACATCATTGTTTAGTGGCGTGTAATTTTCCGATGCATAATCCGTGCCATCATACGAGGAGCACCCAATCATCATAAATATGCGTGGAAAAATCCTCCCTCGCAGTATGTTCTCAAGCTGATTTCGCTCCAAGTGGAATTATAGGAAAGGCTGGTTCGAGCCATGACAGTCTTGGAAAATATGTCACGTATCGGGGTAATCGTTTCGTAAATGTAACAAGCATCAAAATTCATTGAAATCGAAATCGCTGCTAATAAATTGTAAATTTTCTTGCTGTGAGAGCAAGAGCAGCAAGAGTCCTAGAGGCGGAGGTAGAAAAAAAAACTCTTTAGAAGAAAGTTTTGAGTATGTACAAATTACATATGAGACGAGTGCCTTCTAAAGAAAAACACTTTAATTTGAAATTTTCAACAGCCGCGAGAAATGTTTCAACACATTAAACTGAGCGGTAAATAAAATAAAAACGATGATGTAGCTATGCCTTGTTGAGAAATCGTTAACAGCCATTCAGGCATGTCGTAATAAGCAGATTGCATGTGAGGAGTGAAAATTCTCCCCAATCACGCTCATTGCAATTCTTGCATCGTGCGTGGGTAAAGGAAAACACAACCAAAAACAAAGATACAAAACGAGGGGATCCGTCTCAGCAGATTGGACTACCTACTGGTGTGGTGGTTAGACCCAAAACCGGGAATCACGGCCAACGAGAGAAGATGACAAAAATATAATAAGGATGTCTTACTTAGCTCGACTCGACGAGAAAGGACGACGAGCTTTCCATTTCATTTCACGTCCTGATGTTGCATCCATCGACTGTCGAGGAGCAATCTCGATTAGGATTTACGTGTCGTGAAGAACGAAGCGTGATTATGGAATTTTGCTGAAAGGGCTGTGAGAACATGCTGGGGGATCAGTCGGATAAGTGCAATGTTTCGTTTTGGCGGCATGTTTGTTTTCTAGATTCATAAAGACATTCTCATAATATTTTCTTTCAATTTAACAGTCCAAAACAGAATTCCTGGAATTCACGAGAGTATTGAGTGAAAAAATATATCCGCCATTCTTTCTCATAATCAAACTTCAGCTGGAAATTTTAGCCTTAAATTTAAATTATAGCGCATTGGAACATCTAGCATTGAGCATTTGAAAAGCTGTGAAAAATGTTGTGTAAAAGTCAGAGATCGCCAATTTGAAGCGCTAATAGCTGATCGTTTACTGAAACTTCAAAAAAGGTCAGCTGAATACAAATTTTGATAACGTTTTTAAACATTAAATTGACTAGACAGTAGTGCTGTAAAATGGGATGAAAAGAAAAAGTTTTTGGTTTGCACTTGTTACATCTCTGAACAATAAGATTAGGTTTGTGTTTTAGTGAAAAAAAAAACAGAAGGAAAGACACTCAAACAAATTTTGACAAAATGAACCCATTTAGTGTCCTTTATTTTATTTGCCATCAATAAATGCAAAGTTTTAATTTAGCAGACGTTCCCGTTCTGTCCAATCTCTGACACATTAATGCATTGCAGATATCACTAAGGCCAGACCTACCATGTGGTAAATACCGCAAAAGAACAAGCGGAGGAATAAAACGTAGAGTTGCCTACACTTTATATAAAAATCATACGATGTAAAAGTCTGAAATCGGGTAAAAGGTTGGATCTCACCAAATAGATTATCATCGACAGAACATATTCACTGATACGGAACCGTCGCTTCGGAATCCGGAGTCTGAACCTACTTCAACCGAAGTTTCTGAAGTTGATTTGTTTCTTCCTGTTGTTTTTTTTTCGCTACAGCGCACTTCACAATTCTGCAAACCTTAGCAGTTATTTTAAACTTGATTTGATATTAGTTTTTCCATTTTTATACTTTCTATTTGTATAATTAGAATGACTTTTTCACGGAGCGAAAAATTATGACGTCCGCGCGTGTCTACGCCTACTTGAATTCCTCCTTAAGTGCTTTTACATTATTTTAGTTATTCATTTAATATCATATCTTTCTAAAATGAGCCCTAAATGTTTCCAGTTTTCTATGAAACTTTTAGAATTGAATAAGGGGCCTTGAAGATTTTATTTGATAGCAAAACATCGGTGAAAATGTGTCAAAAATTAAAAATAAAATAAACAGATTAGGTTTGCGGTTCAAATCAGATTGAATTTCAACTCTTGTAAACTCGATTTAAATTTCAGTTTTAAGTTTAAACACTATTTCTAAAGTGTTCACAATACAAATAAAGTTAAACAACAAACCAATAAACATATTTCCAGCTAAATTTCAACCTGAAGATCAAGTACAAGTGCTTTTATCATCAAAAATTATCATTCGCAATTTATTTCCTTGTTTAAATCCAGCAAAAATAATTTAAATTAAAATCTAAACTTTTCAACGAACTCAATATTCAAACTCAAATAAGATCGGTGAAAATGTATATTTTTGGAGGAAAAAAATCAGAATTGAAATTTGATAAATATGGATAGAAAAGTTAGGCGAAAATTTACAGATGTTGATAAGAGCGAAAGAGCAATTTTTGCGAGACAAACTTATTAACGTACACCAAAATTAACCCAGCAACATTTCATTATTTAGGCGAAGTAGGACCGGGTCCTGGGTCTATCCCGAATTCAATTCTAGAATTAAAATCAATTCAAATAGCGAGTTTTGTATCAGAATCTTTAACCAGAAATCTTGTATTTCTTGTATTAATGGTTTCATGTAAATTACAGAAACTTGGCCTTCCAAAGTTGTTCGCAAAACATCCGTTCAAATTTATTTCCCACCTAAAAAAAAGCCATTGAATTTTCATTTTGATTCACTGTATCTTATTTTGAAAAAGTCGATTCTCAAAACTCAAATTTTAGCTAGTTTTATCTCAAAAATTAAATTCTTTGGTATATTTGACTGATTAATTGAATGTGCGCGTTTATCGTCATATTGTTCCGAACAACTTTTGAAGGTAACGGCATAGTCGGTAATACTAAAGAAGATGCCTTCAATTGCAGATTTTGCAAAAACAAAACTGTACACTGCTCTAAATCAAGGTGTCTTTGAGAAAAAAAATCAGTTTTTTTGTAATTTTATCCAAATTTTCTGGGATAGATTTCTGTGATGCTATTTTTTTTTATTTCATTGAAAATTGATGATAAATTGGGTCTTTTTTATATTTTAGTTGAGGAAAATCAGTTTACATTGAAAATTTTATCATACTTTTCGAATTCAAAATAAGAAACCTTAATTTTATATTGACCAAAAAAAAATTTATTTTTGGAAATCCATTAAAAATTCAAAAAATCTGTGAAATTTGTGAATATTTCAAAATTCTGTGTTCTGTGACACAGATTCTGTGATAAAAAATTGCTCAAAATTCTGTGAAAATACAGATTTTTGTGTTATTTTATTTTGGTCAACCTTGCTCTAAACAACTCATTCAAAGTATAAAATTTCTAATAATTCCAGTTTCTTATGAACACCTTAAAATTTATTTGTATTAAAAAATTATGGAAACATTAAGTATTTAGTTCAATTGATAAAAAAAATTATTTCCCAAACCAATTTAAACGAGTTCGAGCTCAAGTGTAAACATTATTCTGAACTAATGACTACATTAATGGCTTCATTAGTTCTCGAACTATGCCAAAAAATATGTATAAAAGCCTTCCTCTTCCTTCCCGTCGTCCCTCTGAAAGAAAGAATCAAAAAACTTTTCTTGTACCCCAAAAATTTAAACTTTTTGTGTGCCTGGTTTGGTACGCTGTGACACCAATTGAAGTAATTTTTGGTTCAATCGAACTTAGTTTTACTTTTTTTTCTGTCCCTAAAGCTGATATAATAAGAAAAATACAAAGGTGCTGCATACATTCAGGGGTAAAAACCGCGTGTGATACACAAGGTATAAGGTAGTTTATTTTGTAAGCTAGTAGTTCCGCTCAACATTTTAGTCATTAAGGATCAGTTCATAATGGTCAAGGGTAAAATAAATCGGCTTTCAAAGTCAGCATAGATAGGTGAAAATTGTTGTAGAAACGGTAGATGTTTTAAAGCTTCTAATAATATTATTTCGTTTCATAAATTTTAGCAAAACAGATTGAACTTGTTTGAAAAGATCTTAAAAAAAAAAACGTTTTTCCAACATTTCGAACAGATTCATAAATAATCATTGCCTAGATCTTATAAAAAGTAAATATCATATTCTATGTTTTGCTATTTTTTCTATGATATTTATTTAAAAAAAGCAACATAAAATACGTTTCAATTTAGTGCACCGTCTGTTCGATTTTAACATGAGTAAGCGTAGTTTTAAATTAGTTTTAAGCAGATTCCTTTAGTTTTTAAGATATAAGTCTGGTAATTTAACCTTAGTCAAATCAATAAACAGGAAAGTACGAAAACAAAACTTCTTCCAAGATAAAAAAAAAACAACAACAACAAACTTTGGCTGGCTTCAAATCGTCACCCGACAACTTCCAACACGCATTCAGGCAGGAAGACCATTTGTCGCCCATAATCACCATCTTGCCCGCCCACTTCATCATTTTCACATCTTGATGCCGACTTCTGGTGGGCGGGCACGGTGTGGTCAACTTTATTCCCCTTTGTTGTTCTTTGCCACAATATTGTTTGCAGTAAATTTTCCTTCGTTTCCGGCTCGGTTTCGACGGTTTCTCCGCGCCGACGACATCGACAGAACGTTCCTTGGTTCATACCTACACTGGGTCGGGGTTTTGTGTTTATGCTCCAGCAGCTGAGGCTTTTATGGGGTGATGCAAGTCATCAACTTGATCCCTGAAGGGTTACTTTTATGTGAATATTTCCCGTTTCTGTTCAATTGTACTAAGCACGGGTTTTGTTTTGCTTTTTTCTGTACTTGAGCATGTTTTGTAAAATCGAAAAGGATTTGAAATACAATTTTTATTGCAAAAACTTTCTCAGTCAACGAAGTATGATAATTTTAAGGAGGGTCACGTTGATGGGTTGAAGTGGTACATCCAGAAAATTGCCTGAGCATGTTAATATTAGTCCTTTATTAAAGTGCAAGTTTCCTATAATACACTATATAAACTTATCTTTTCAATCTTATAAAACTTAAATCATGATTTAATAGACAATCATTCTTTACAGATGAAGAAAGATAGTGAGAAAAGTAGAACGATTCTACAATCCAAGATCAGATATCTTCATGATAGATGCGTATAAAATTAAAAAAAAAAAAGAAGAGAAATTCAATATCAGCAGAATTTCTTCAATCGGTTTTTCTTAGCACCTTTTTGAGTTTACTTGAATACACAAAAATGTATACTTTTACCTAAAAGATTTTTTTAATAAATTGACTTTCATTGAATAAATCTAATAAAACACAAGTTCACACACATCTTATTTTACTTAAGATATATTTACTAGAATTCCAAACTCATATTTATCAAACTGAAAAAACATCCGCGACTATCTGTATCATCCATCACCTGGATCCTCCAAAAGTGCAGTGTCCAATCCGTTACAATATAAACCAATCTGTGGAAGTTTCCGTGCACCTAGTTTCCTATTTTCGTCCGATGGCATTGTCTTACTTTTTATTTGCCCTAATAGAGCTGTAAATGTTTTTCTTTCCTTGCTCAATTTCTCATCTCAGCACCTTGCTCATCGGGGGATCATTCATCACTTTGTACTTCTGGCGAGAAATATTGTGAGCAAAACAATTGTTGAGTATGCCGGGGCAATGCATACAGCCGTTTGCCAATCTTCGCCATATTCATTTAAATGTGAGACGAAATTGGTTTCGAAAACTAATTTTTCGATTTAATCTTTATCTAGAATAACAATCCAAACATTTTGAGAACTTAGTTTATATTCCATTCCTGAAATTGAAAACAAAAATCTAAAATCTGAAAATGGAATCTGAATCTGAAATCTGAATCTGAAATCTGAATCTGAAATCTGAATCTGAAATCTGAATCTGAAATCTGAATCTGAAATCTGAATCTGAAATCTGAATCTGAAATCTGAATCTGAAATCTGAATCTGAAATCTGAATCTGAAATCTGAATCTGAAATCTGAATCTGAAATCTGAATCTGAAATCTGAATTTGAAATCTGAATCTGAAATCTGAATCTGAAATCTGAATCTGAAATCTGAATCTGAAATCTGAATCTGAAATCTGAATCTGAAATCTGAATCTAAAATCTGAATATGAAATCTGAATCTGAATCTGAAATCTGAATCTGAAATCTGAATCTGAAATCTGAATCTGAAATCTGAATCTGAAATCTGAATCTGAAATCTGAATCTGAAATCTGAATCTGAAATCTGAATCTGAAATCTGAATCTGAAATCTGAATCTGAAATCTGAATCTGAAATCTGAATCTGAAATCTGAATCTGAAATCTGAATCTGAAATCTGAATCTGAAATCTGAATCTGAAATCTGAATCTGAAATCTGAATCTGAAATCTGAATCTGAAATCTGAATCTGAAATCTGAATCTGAAATCTGAATCTGAAATCTGAATCTGAAATCTGAATCTGAAATCTGAATCTGAAATCTGAATCTGAAATCTGAATCTGAAATCTGAATCTGAAATCTGAATCTGAAATCTGAATCTGAAATCTGAATCTGAAATCTGAATCTGAAATCTGAATCTGAAATCTGAATCTGAAATCTGAATCTGAAATCTGAATCTGAAATCTGAATCTGAAATCTGAATCTGAAATCTGAATCTGAAATCTGAATCTGAAATCTGAATCTGAAATCTGAATCTGAAATCTGAATCTGAAATCTGAATCTGAAATCTGAATCTGAAATCTGAATCTGAAATCTGAATCTGAAATCTGAATCTGAAATCTGAATCTGAAATCTGAATCTGAAATCTGAATCTGAAATCTGAATCTGAAATCTGAATCTGAAATCTGAATCTGAAATCTGAATCTGAAATCTGAATCTGAAATCTGAATCTGAAATCTGAATCTGAAATCTGAATCTGAAATCTGAATCTGAATCTGAAATCTGAATCTGAAATCTGAATCTGAAATCTGAATCTGAAATCTGAATCTGAAATCTGAATCTGAAATCTGAATCTGAAATCTGAATCTGAAATCTGAATCTGAAATCTGAATCTGAAATCTGAATCTGAAATCTGAATCTGAAATCTGAATCTGAAATCTGAATCTGAAATCTGAATCTGAAATCTGAATCTGAAATCTGAATCTGAAATCTGAATCTGAAATCTGAATCTGAAATCTGAATCTGAAATCTGAATCTGAAATCTGAATCTGAAATCTGAATCTGAAATCTGAATCTGAAATCTGAATCTGAAATCTGAATCTGAAATCTGAATCTGAAATCTGAATCTGAAATCTGAATCTGAAATCTGAATCTGAAATCTGAATCTGAAATCTGAATCTGAAATCTGAATCTGAAATCTGAATCTGAAATCTGAATCTGAAATCTGAATCTGAAATCTGAATCTGAAATCTGAATCAGAAATCTGAATCTGAAATCTGAATCTGAAATCTGAATCTGAAATCTGAATCTGAAATCTGAATCTGAAATCTGAATCTGAAATCTGAATCTGAAATCTGAATCTGAAATCTGAATCTGAAATCTGAATCTGAAATCTGAATCTGAAATCTGAATCTGAAATCTGAATCTGAAATCTGAATCTGAAATCTGAATCTGAAATCTGAATCTGAAATCTGAATCTGAAATCTGAATCTGAAATCTGAATCTGAAATCTGAATCTGAAATCTGAATCTGAAATCTGAATCTGAAATCTGAATCTGAAATCTGAATCTGAAATCTGAATCTGAAATCTGAATCTGAAATCTGAATCTGAAATCTGAATCTGAAATCTGAATCTGAAATCTGAATCTGAAATCTGAATCTGAAATCTGAATCTGAAATCTGAATCTGAAATCTGAATCTGAAATCTGAATCTGAAATCTTAAATCTGAATCTGAAATCTGAATCTGAAATCTGAATCTGAAATCTGAATCTGAAATCTGAATCTGAAATCTGAATCTGAAATCTGAATCTGAAATCTGAATCTGAAATCTGAATCTGAAATCTGAATCTGAAATCTGAATCTGAAATCTGAATCTGAAATCTGAATCTGAAATCTGAATCTGAGATCTGAATCTGAAATCTGAATCTGAAATCTGAATCTGAAATCTGAGTCTGAATCTGAAAATTGAATCTGAAATCAGAAATCTGAATCTGATTAGCGGTGATGATATTAAAAATTCAAAAAAAAAATCTTTTCAGTGGATAGATTTTGACCCCCACTACTCCAAAAGAAACAACGGTAGTAAAGTAGAACTGAGTTCCGAGAAACGAATGTGAGCTGTGCTTTTTATTTATGAGTTTTAATGCATCATTTGATTCATTTGACATTTTAAATGTAACTTATCATCTCTTGTGTGCTGTCAAGTACTAAACACATTATTATTTATTTTGATTTCCCATCGAGCCAGCACAAGCTGAGCTCGAGAATGAAACATTGAACTACTCATCGATCATGCTGACGAAGTTGGAAGCAAAGAATGTTGCCGGATTTTTATTCTACATAGTAAAACATACATAGCCGAAAACCGGAAGTGTATTCCATCCACGTCGGAAGCAATTTTCCAAGAGGATTGTGGTCCAATTTTAGCAAGGTTAGAGTTGCCAAAATCTGGCAAAAGGCAACGGCAGGATTAGTTGTGGCCAAACAAGACCGTCGACAAGGAAAAATTCATGATGCCATCGCAAGTCAAGTGAAACGGAGCCCAGTTGAATCGGTTCGCAACACTTTAAAAAGCCCGTATCAATTTCCACACTGAAAAGAAGAAGTGATTCGGTTTGCCTTGTCCTGTAGGTTGTTTAGTGTACTTCATGTGTATCAAGGGAAGGTACTCGTGCAATGAGGTAGTTGAAATATGACAGCTTTTTCAACACTTTCTTCCGCTTGCCCTGGCAGCAAGGTGTAAGGAAAGAATGCTCAAAAGCCGATTGGGATATCGAATTT
This sequence comes from Uranotaenia lowii, assembly GCF_029784155.1. Classification (NCBI taxonomy): domain Eukaryota; kingdom Metazoa; phylum Arthropoda; class Insecta; order Diptera; family Culicidae; genus Uranotaenia; species Uranotaenia lowii. The sequence goes on along the minus strand of NC_073692.1, from coordinate 245,747,678 downwards.
TGAACTCATCGAACCAAACTGTGCACTGAAGCCCCTACATGTATTGGGTGCCAAAGAACTGTTACCTACATATTTACTCCACGGTAATAACAGGTACTTATAATTATTGAACCGTAAATTGCCATGCAGCTGTACTACAGAGAGAGAAAATGCTTTACTATTCATATACCTATCGATGACTTTGACATGTAAAGCAGGAAACACATGTCACCAAAGGTTGGAAATTATTGGTGCTTTCGGGTGAGTGAAATATGTTCCAAATGTGAGCTTACATGGGGAAGCATTTGGCTGTGTAATAATACTTGTTGAACATGACCTTGCTTTTTACTTAGTTACATATCCGGTAGTTTAATAGCATACCAAATCGAAATAAATATAGCGATGAGACGAAAATCGTGTTCTGTATCGTACAGTTTAAAAATCCCTCAATCGATTTAACATTTGTTTATTACACTTGCAGGAATGAAAATAATGAATAGGCATTTAGTTACTTGTTTCAGTTATCTTTTGTTCATTTCTACAGTTGTGTTAAAAAAAGAATTAAATCAGACAGAGCATCGCACAAACTTCTAACTTTGACAGAGCGCAATTTCTCTCACTGTTGATATTTTTTCATTAAACTTTTCATTACCCCGAAACCAATGTCATTTTCAAACCGCTTAATTTTTTTTATCGCGTTTCTCGATTTTGATAAAAATTTGGCCAAATACTAGAATGTACTTTTTCACATAATCTCAACAAATTTGCAGATGAAAACGTGAAATTTAACAAAGCTACTGCTTACTTTCTGAGGCAATCTAAATTTTCCTTACTTTTACTGAAAAAAAAAAAACTATCTTTCTTCCTAGTGCACGCAGAATGTTCTAAACTCAATGAATGAAGAGTTTATAAGTTAATCTAGCTTGTGAAAATTTAATTTAAAAAATATTAACTGCGAGAGAAATGGCACTCTGTCAAAGTTGGGAATTTGTGCGATATTTTGCGCGATTTCATTCTTTTTTGAACGCAATTATAAATATGTTGGTAAGCACATGAGCTGATGAGCAGTGTCTGTCAACTGTCACAAAAATGCCATTCCTCTAATCGCTTATAAGTCCGCTAACTTCAAGTTAGCAAGTTAATTTTCTTGCTAAATATTTCGAGAGCTATCGGTTAAGAAAGCTTCGCTAATTGAAGAACTCTAAATCTAGTCACAGTTGAAAGTGTTGATTTCGTCACATACGAATAGGTTATAGTTTTATCATCATTCAGATTCGAAACATAAGAAACAGGTACTTAAATTTAAATAAGATTAATTCCAGAAAATATTCTGGAAGTACCAATTTTTACTACAATCGCAGACACAAGTAAAAAAAACTCTTTTCGAGTTGTTTTAACTCCTGGATTTATGCACCGTCTTTAAACCTTCTTCGAGTGTAGGTAAATGTCAAAAAAGATTGGAAAATAGTACCGAACAGAACATATTTAACATTTGCTTAGCGATAGTTTTTCATCGATGGATAGAAAGGAGGAAAATTTCAGGAGTAAGTGTATTTTATTGAAAATCAAGCTGACCCGATGTGCGTTGCAACAGCTTTGAAAAATAAATGGAATTTTCTAAAAATTATTAAAATGTTATTTGTTTTGATCTCTAAATTGATTTTTAAGATCCAAAATGTTTATCCTGTTTTTATAAGCTTCTTTAATCGATTGATATTAATTGGTATAAATTTCCCACCATCTCCTCCTATTTCCAATGCTGGAAGGGCTCACGAACTATACCATAAAAATATTTTAAGTACCGTCAACTGGAAAATCATGCAATACTTGTCAACTTCAATGGCTTCTAAAAACCTAATGTCCACAGATAATCATACCGCTTGAACATTAAAAGTTTTAAAGTTGATGGCACATTAAATTGACGTAGTCCGAAACATTATTGGTTTCACAAGTTATTTTTCAATTTACAAAAACATGCGATTTTCACCCTTCAAGAAAAAGGGGTAAGTTGCAAACAAATTTTGTTTTTAATGAAAAATCGAATGAAAACGTTTGAAAATTTATAGTTTTCCATATATATTTGTGATGTCACAAATAACAAAGCACTCATTGCAGTTATTTTTGGTTTTGTTCTAATTAAATTTTACATTTATTCTGTCAAAAATGTTTTTAAAGAAAATGCATAAGAGTGCTGCACACATTTAGGGGTGAAAATACTACAAAAAAAATACTAGAAAAAAATAGAATAATTATTGTGGTATACAAATGTTGCATCTAACCCTGCTGATGCTCCGTTTGACGGTACCGTAAAACGGGGCAAATTTGTCTAATAATAAACTTTCCCACATTATCATCAATAACACAGTCTATAGTTTTAATATTTAAAAAAAATATTAATGGAGTATTGAATAGTCAAAAGTTGGTTGGTATTCGAAATTTTTTTTTGTTAGTAAAAATCTTATATCGAAATCTTAAAATAACTATTTTTTCCAAGGCTCGCAAACACACAGCTCTCCTGATGATACCAAAAAGCATTTAGAAGCAAAAGGGTTGTTGAATGTGAAAGAACAACTTTTTTTTTTGCATATGAATAGTTATAGTGCTATTTTATAGTCATTTAATGTTTAATTTTTGATATTTGAAAAATAAGGACATTTTCCAAGAGTATCCAACCCTATCAAATGGTTAATTTTGAAGAAAAAAATTAAAATGGAAATAATGGGAGGACCTAGGGGAATGTGTGAAGGTAAAATTTCATTTGTAGTTTGAAGCTCAAACTATTTAGCAATTATTATAATTTTTGCCCCTAAACGTTGGCTGCATCATAGTTCTTTTTTCGATTATAAACATTTTTAAAATTAAAGGTTAAAAATGAAGGTTAAATTGATAAATTAGCATATATAAATATTATGAAGGTGTTTGTATCCTTAAAAACCAAGAAAATTTGTTAAAACCGTAAGAATAGAGACTGATGAATGTCACCCCAAAGCATCAAATTTTGAACAGAGGCGAAAACGATTTTTAAATCAAATTTAAAAAAGTCTCAAAATTTCTGCATCCATGTTTTACGTTCATAGGAGTCTAGTACTGGTTTTAAAAATATAAAACATGTCACATTCCCCTTAACAGAAAAAATAATCAAAATATATTGAAAAAAGTGATCAATCTTACCCCGGATGACGGTACCTGGATAAGGAAGGCTCTCTCGTACGCAAACAACCTATCTTACAAAATGTGATCCCTATTGCTTAATATGTCCTCGATTAATGCCAAAAAACTGGTAAGGTCCCTTTCATTCTTTCTTTCCCATCCCATCTTACTTGAAAGAGGTCAGGGTCTCAAATTATCATACCATTTTTTTCCGTACCGTCAACAGGGGCAACATTAAACATTTCTCAACTTCAATGGCTTCTAAAAAACTTACGTCCACAGATAATCATACCTCTTATACATCAAAAGTATTAAGTTTTGTGGAACACCGAATTGACGATGTCAGAAAATTTATTGGTTTCTTAAGTTATTTGTAATGTTCTAAAAACATGCGATTTTCACTATACTTAGAAAAAGGGGTAACTTGCAAAAAAATTTGTTTTCAATAAAAAATCTGATGGAAAGGTATGAAAATTTAAAGTTTTGATAAATTGTTGATGCCATGAAGGCCATTACACATGAAAACACCAAATGCAGTAATTTTTGGTTCTGTTTTAAACTAATTTTAACATTTATTCTCAACATGAGGATGTTGCATACATTCAGGCGTATACAAAATAAAAAAAATAATTAGCTGAAATAATAAAAAAAATGTTTGTATGAATGAAATTTCAATGTTGACAAACGCGTGATGCAGAACAATAATGTTCCAGCATATGGAAACAAGATTTACAAGGTGTCTCTTTGATTTGCTTTTTGTTGCATCTTACCGCAGACAGGTAACTGAATTATAGAAAAATTTATTTAAAAAAAATTAGTGACTGTCCAAAAAGGAAATTGTGTTCGTATAGGATTATTAAACCATAAAAAAGTATGTAGGTTAGTTATATCATTGAGCCTATCCGTCATACTGAGTAAAGTTTTTACGGCATCAAAAAATGTTAAAATTTGTACATTTATTGCACGATTTTTTAAATTTTACATGGAAATCAAAAACTTTGTAAATCTAGCAAAAGATGTGAGAAATAATTTCATTATCATTTTGTTATCTTTAAAGAAAAATGAAATCAGTGCTGTGATGTACAAATGCTGCATTTAACCTCGCTTTTGCATGATGCCCCATTTGACGGTACTCAAAAACCCTCTCATCTGTTCTATTGGTACATAGATAAGTTTTTAAACTTTACAACAACCCCCATCTTTCCTCCCGGCTCCACACTGCATGGCGTGAGGGTTTATAACAATCGTAGAAACATATCTCGTACCCAAATATCTTCCCATACCAAACTTGATTCTATTTGCTGGCTCAAAATCTTTTTTTTTGTGTTACAATTAGGGATAGTTTTGGTCCGTAGTTTGGTGGAGATGGTGCATCATTTTGTGGATTCAATCAACTCCGATGAAGAAAATTTGTTTCAAGTGGGTATCCACTTTTTTATCAACCGTTTCTCGTCGACACTTCGAATTTATTAAACTTATGCTGTTTTGAATAAAAGTCAATGCATATTAGCTTTGCAGTTATTTTATGTTTTTTTATTCAGTCTAGTCAATCCAGTTGTGCATAAATTTAGGAGAAAAATATACTATAGTGATCTGAACACGGATTGAGTGTTATTTTATTTTAAATTAAAAGATTTTAACCAGTAACAAGAGTTAATCCTTCGATTGTCTCAAATGAGAAAAACATAACGACGCTTGTTTTCAGATTAGTTGTTTACTTGTATTCAAATCTGTACAGCCGATATCTCTCAATAAATCACTAGGTCGTTAATTATTTTGTTCTCCAATCCAAGTACGAGAATGAGCACTGATTTGTTTCGTTCTTCCTTAATGTCGTCTGAATTTCAATAATTCGTTCATTAGAATTCAAAACCTGACCGCAGTACGGTTAAACAGGATATACTGCCAAAATTCACGACTTCTTCAGTCTTCGACGAAACGTGACACCGGGCAGGGTAATGGCCAAGTGATTGAAAGTGCGGAAAGTCGCTAGCGGTCTCTAGCCAGTCAGTGCGGTAGTCCAGGCAACATTAGCAATAGTTTATATGCAATTTCATGAATATTTCAGCACTGACCACTAATAATCGTAAATCGCGAAAAGGGACAATAAACAAGCCCCTAATGGAAATCAAATCGAAGCACAAACGGTTCGAGCAGCTTAATGATTCTTCGTCGTCGCCATTCGTCGGTGCAAAAGAAAAACCTTTCCTGTGGTGTGGAAATAGACGATGAAATACCTGTGAGCCGTGCTGTCTGCAAGCCGTTGCGCTTTTATTGACCATTTCAGCTTACCATTGTTAGCCGATACGTAAGTGAATTCTTAAAGGTATGTTTATCGAAACGGCTGAAGAAACGGAAAATCAAATAAACACACCCGTATTTACAATAAGTGTAAAAATGAAAATATTATTACCTATTAAAGTATATCATGATCATTTGTTTAACTAACTATAACCCTGGCAGGCAGTGCTGTGAGAACTGAAAGCGTCCGTCTCAGCAAAGCCTTGAGCGAACTCTCGTTCGTATTTCTTATTATGAAAGGTAAAATCTTGGAAGCCATCAATCAATGGGTGGTCCATTAGTGGAGATTGATACGCCATCAAAGCCGCTCAAGATTAATTATCCTGAAAGCAGAGGCAGCATTGTGGCCACCATCCATTCGAACTCACTAGATTACTTATCTACATCATTTGGAAATGTATTAAATAATATTCTTGAGTCAGTCTCATAAGTAAACATAATTATCGACAAAACGAAACGGGTTAAGTTATATAATGTAGGTCTTTATCAAACATATTATAATCAACATTGCTTGCTAACTCTCAGCATGATTCATACACTTCAGCAAGGAAATGTACATCAGCACCATTTCATGGGGAAAACTCTTACTAAAACAGTAAATTTGGCGTGTTCCGTCGAGAAATCTCTTGATTTGTTTTTTTATCAGCCATTCTATTTTGTCAACAAAGTTTGCATCATCTGATTCAATGAATATCGTTAAATACAAATCCTATAATTTCGAGGAGATTTTCATTTTTTACATTAGCATTTCAGATTACCGATCTGTGTGATCGATTGAAATACTGAATGAAAATTAGAGCGAAATCAAGGGCCTTGCATTTACTTCGAACGCACTGAAATTACTAACGATGGCTTAACTTCGATCGCCTTCAGGTGGTTTCTTACTTTAAAAAAATGCCACTTTTTGAGCTGTGAACCTCGAGAAATATTACACACGTCGAAAGAAGATGTGAAGATGAGAAGATCAATGATTTTCGCATTCTGTTAATGCGGTTGGGCTTAGTTTTGCTGCTCGCGTGCTCGCGTTATTTGATAGCTCACTTAATTAATTTACATTAAATTTTTTTTAAACGTTCTGAGTGCTGCAAAATAAATTCAAGAGTAGTGAAAGTCGCTTGCAATAATCAACTTTATACGCTAAAGCCCTGTACTAAATAATAAGGTGGTTTCAAATGATGAAGTGCCAAAAACGTGGCTCCAGAGAGTAATCAAAGCTGTCAGAGAAAGTTTCATTTTTCCGTTTGCGTTTTCATAATCAGCCACTGGATGCGTTAAGCAGTTCAACAAGAACTATCTCATGTGAATCTGAAGAAGTTGGAATATAAGCTGATACATTTATAGCCATGTCTCCAGAGATCGTCGAAATTCGTGATTTTTTATTTCAATCGTTCAGAAAGAAAACATAACTGCTTATTGACACAAATCGAAGATGTCAAAAATCTCAAAACACGTCGAAAATATTATAAATAAAAGGAAATAAATCGTTTAAAGATTCTATAACAGATCCGAGGGTGAAATAATAATTGCTTCAAAATAAATTGAATGAATGCACGTATTTAATTAGCGATAGCGAATTGTCACTTTCCACTTCTTATATTCCCTAACCGGGAAGGTACTAATTTCTCAATGGGAATTTTGATACTCTTACCCAGAATATCTGGCAACACTGTTGTGTTATCACAAGCCCAATTTGAGCAGTCTCGCCTAATCGTGAAATGATGTAAACATTTGTACCGCGTTTATCATCATCACCTATCATCAGCAATCATTGATCTATTGTGCTCAGGGGGATGGCAAGTTTGTTCTTCTTGCGAATAAGAATCTTTTTTCTTTTTTTCTATCTATCTGTAGAAACGTTTATGGTGTTTTCACAGGTGTTTTCCTCTCAAAGCAGTACGGAGTTGAAAAAGTCAAAATTTCAACCAATGAGGAACCAGAACGATTGTTGTGTTTCTGTGCAATCATTCATAATTCTCTAGGATTTGACATTTAGTCCGGGTCCTTGACAGCAAAACGTCAGGTTTGTTATGGGCCCAGAAAATCATGGGCCCGAAATTTTTATGGTTGTCAAATTCAATGACAAAGGATAGGCTTGCCATCCCCTTGATTGTGCTCGATTGCGAATTGAACAAAGCAAGAGGAACGAAAATAAACAATGCAATGTTTTGGTTCTGCTCGTGGCAGCAGAAATCGGTTGCTGCTGGAAAAGGACACCGGAGAAAACCGTAAATTTTAACAATTGGTTATTATAACTTTAGCCTTTATTTAAAAAACATTGATTCAAATCTCCAAATATGTTTGTGAGTCATCAAAAATGAAGCTTAGTTCTTTTAGAGATGAGACAGCTACGAGTGCGTGTATCTCAAAAACCATTCGTTTGATCGAAATACTTTCTATGAAGGAAATGAAGGTAATCTTATGATAATTCATGAGAAAATTTATTTATCGTTTTTTTGAAAAATTTCTATTTTATTCTTGGAATCTCCCATTGGCCAGCGCACACTTTTTTCAGTCATGATATTGATTAATTTTTCCAACTTTTATTTCGTCTAATCTGTATTCTAGGTGGCTGTATCTTTCTCCTTCAATTTCTTCTACCTTTTGGTCCTTTTAAAAGAAACTGAGGGTAAATTAGGGGATATAGCTTATTCTAAATTAAAAAAACATGATTATTTTTGAGTCATTTAAAAGCATTTTTAATGGAATTTCTGCTGGTATAACCAGACAATAACGAAGTAAAACCATCATTAGATTAAATTAAAGTATAATCGGTTAGTATAGATCGTAGGTTGCGAAGGGTACATACAAGATCACTCTTGTTAGGCTTTTAAAACAGCAAAAACCAAATTTTCGTTTTGAAAATTGATGTTTTTTTCTCCACAGGAGCAGAATCTTGGCTTATTATTATAATTTATACACATTAATCAGAAAAAAAAATAAACTTTAATAGGCTACGAATTTTACCACGAGCAGACATGTTATGGGATGCAAACGCTGGAGTTTGTTTGATAAAGGGTTTTTCATAAGTTTTGTCGTCCATCAGAAATCATCTGTGTCATTGCCTTGGTACCGGCTATACAGCTTACGAGCTCTGGAACTAGCAAAAATTTGTTGTTTGAGGTTAGGTTTGCATGACTTATAACGAGGCAACACTTTTAGCTTATCGTGGGAAAAATTTGCTGGACATTTCATTCGATCTAAACTTAGGTTTATGCTTATTCTAAATTGAAAACTCTGGTATGAGACTTGACTTCTCTGATGACCTTTAACCGTAGTTGCCGATCATGTGCCTCACTACAATGTTGGATTTGAACTTTGTGGAACATTTTTGACAGTGTTTGCATACTTTTCCACCACTCACACACGATAATTTTTTGAATAATCAACGGTTTTTTCAGCTATAAATTTGATAAAAATGATTTTTTAAGGAAACTGTGCAAAATATTTTTTTCGTTTTTTTTTTTGCATGGTAAATATCTCAAAAACACTTGAATTTAATGTAAAAAAAATAGGTCAATTAGTAAGTTTCACAGACAACAAAATGCTTTCAAAATTTTGAATGCTCATTTACTAGTAATCGGACATCAGCAAAAGAAAGTGTCCCATTTCTAAAAGAACTAAGCTTTACAACACATATTTGAAATATCCCTCATGTCATGAATATTTTTCGTAACAAAGAAAATAAAAAGAAAACAGATTAATTAAAGGATATACTGAGTCGTTTTTGGGTCATTTTTGAATTTTTCAAACCCTGGGATCTTAAGAGCATTGTTTTGGTTCAAAACTCATCCATGATTTTTTGCAGAATTTTAAAGTAATGTTTGAATGAGTAAATTAGCACTTATAAAAAACCAACATCATTTGTGTTGAATGGGGGCAAGTCTTTTGGCATTGAAAAACAATAAATTCAATTGACATCACTGCTGGGTGCCTAGCGAGATGTCTACTCTTCATGCAACACTTCGCTAGACACCCAGCAGTGATGTCAATTGAATTTATTGTTTTTCAATGTAAAAAGACATGCCCCCATTAAACACCTAATAACTTTTTGTCTAATAAGATGCGAAGATATAGTCTTCGACAAAGCTGTTCAGCGGAAAATTTCCTTCAGAGAATTTATAAATTGGCCTAAATGCGTTGGCAGGTTGGGTTCCACAGAAGAAACAACAATGATGTTTATTTTTCAGTACAAAATATTTAATTTTCCCTAACAAACCTAAATGTTTAAATATACCCATGTAAACGTAACTTAAAATTTCTGCAAAAATCATGGCTTAGTTTCAAACTAAAACGAAGCTTTTTAGACCCCAGGGTTTGAGAAATTATAAAATAACCCCAAATCGACTCAGTCTAATGAAGCATTACAACGTTATCAAAAAACTTGCATGGTGAAACCTCCTGATACAGGAACAGTACATGTTCCTTTTAGCAATTATTTTTGTAGTAAAAATAAGGTCATCATATGATACATACTTAAACATCACTTGAAACCGATCAAACACCATGTTCACGGCGTCTTTCAGGATGATGTTGAACTATAAATCATACACTTTAAATCATCCCATGTAGGGTTCCCGTTCTCAACCGAACAGAGGTAATTTCGTCAATTATATGCAAATGAGATAACGCCAATCAAATTTACATACATCATGTAGGTGTAGGACGGCCTTCGACCCTTCTTATAATTAATTCCTTCAGGTCAATTTCAGTCCAGCAGCAAGAAGCGATTGACGAAAAGCGGCATGTATGGGCTGTGTAATATGTAACAATATTTCACTTCAACTATGCTGTCGTACTTCATCCGACCGTATCCTCATAGTAAAGAAGTAGCTTTACGATAAATGTATGTGCAGTATGGTCTAGTAGTAAATTCAGGAACATTATAGATTCATTCATTTCTTTTGATTTTAACAACTTGTAGTTTTCGTCACTGTTAATATCCACTCCACTTGTCATTGATTAACTACCAATTGACTTATTCCACGCAATTAATTGCAACAGACCAACCGGGAATGTTACAACACAACCGACTTCTAGGTCTGGAGATGCCCCATTAAAGTCACATGTACGTACAGCACCAAATCAGACTCAATGCTTTGTTTACCATTTTCCATTGCTGTAGAAGATTCTAAAAGTACCCTGTCTGCCTATTATCCTTCTACTTTTCCCGCCTGACCAAACCACCCTGATCGGGCCGGCTGGCTCCCATGTGACAAGATGTGGCAGATTGGGTCCGACAGAAGGAAAAGTCAACCGGAAGTCATGTAGCAGCAACATACGATGAAAGTTTAGAATATGACAATGCACAAAATTGCTAATTACTTTCCCGAGCATCGGAGCGTCCAGAGTTGTATCAGTTTCAAGTAGTTACAATAATCTCAGCTCCGGCAATGGTCAGTGCGCTATTTACATTTGTATTGCGGTATAAATCAACTGCAATCCTTCCCAGCCGAACTTTGTCGACTAAGACAGGCACACCGCCAGCCAAAAGTGCGAAAACAGATAGATTTTCCTGCAAAGATCTGCAGCCACAACTAAGCAGCTATAAAAACCAGTCAGCTCGGCTATATCATCGAGAGCTGTTGGCATCAACATTTTGATTGGAAGTGTAGTCTGGTATCTTCCTTCTAGTTCTGTTTGCTTCACAACAATCTTAGCCTGATGTATGCAAATATTTCCGGCCAAGCATGAATAAACTAATGAACTCATACGATACTTTACGAAAAGATTGGCCATCTCCGGGCATGATCATACATACGTAAAGTAATTAACTTTCGTTTATAATTTGCCATATAAATGCACATACATTTGCAATGTGAGGCATTTTGTCGTATTTGATCTATGACAACATTTGATAGAGGATGAACGAAATGTTGTCATTTTGTACCTGCTACTTGGTATGATAAATTCATAAACATTAATTTTAACAAGTATGTTTGTATGTTTTCGAGTGAATAATTCTTATGATTTTCATCGCATTCGTTATAGCTCTGTTGTTCTTCGATAATAAAAAAAAACAATTCCGCCAGTTACACAACACCTTAATAGAATGCTTGCACAAAGCACTAAATACAATATTCCGTGACAGGATGCAATGTGTAGAAATATGCCCTCGAGTCGTGCCGTAATAGAAGCCCCGTAGAATAATATAAAAAAGTACAACAGCTCGGCATTAGGAATTCTATCGCCACAACATCGCTCAACGCTGGAAATACTTAAATAGTACAAAGTGCCAATCATCAGCTTTCAACCTCAGAAGGTGGACAGTATCGAGGAAATCGAATCAATCATTCTGGCCGCATTACTTTTTTCAACACTGCAAATAAATTAACCCATTTAAGGGCTATTAATATTGAACGACAGTCGCCGGTTTGTTGCGAGACCTCCGCCCCTCCCATTAGCATCGTTAACAAATTGCCCAATGAAGCCGTTCAGCATGTTAATTGCCTAATCAGTGCGCGTTAAATATACTTCCGAGCTGAAGGGAGCCATGCATAATATTGGGCCCAATACTTGAGAAAACGGTATATCTTCATCGCCTTTAGCCGGACATCTTGATGTTGTGACCATTTTTCTCAGTGAGGGACCCTTGAATAAAAAAAATGTATCTCCGTAAAAAAAAAGTTAATGCCACCTTTTGTGAAAAATAACTGTAAATTGTACAGCTCTTTCAAATCAAATGAAAAAAAACTCTGTTGAAAAGGCGAACTCACCGGTGAACTTAAGAAGCATTAGCGAGTATGTATGTATGTATGGTTCCCCCATCGGTAGCAAGGTCCAGCCTATGTCTGTGTGGCTTGGCCTTCGAATTGCTTCTAGGGCTTCCACGGCCGATGGTTCGTCGAGGGAAGGCATCCAACCTTCAGAGACCTACAATGGTTGGCAATCCACTCCGCTTGCAATAGTCTCTTTAGGTTATCCCTAGATGCATTCCCTCTGAAATATTTAGTACGTTTAGTTATTTATACAATGAAACACATCTTACCTATCGGCAACTTAGGGGATTCGAACCCAAAAGTTTTCTTGCCGATACCGGGAATCGAACCCAGTACGCCTGGGTTACCAGACTCGCGCCAGCCTATCCACTAGACCACATCAGCGCTTTTAACTTAATAAGCATTAGCGAGTGATCATTATTCCAAGTTCCAACCTCATCTAAGAAGTACTTAACTAAATGGAAAAATAGCTACAGTTTTCGGACTATTTTTGTAATATTTCTATCAAATTCAGCTCTTCTATCCCACGATATGCTTAAGATGGTGTATTTTGTTGAACTAACCCAAACTGCATAAAAAAATGAGTATTTTCTATTATCAATTTTCAAACAGCTATTTTAGTCCACCAACCGAGTGGGGTGAATACAGAGTAGGGTGTCCCAAAATCTCATAATGTCTTGGAATCTGGGGTTCACCCTTCAAATGGTAGGTAGGATGTGAAGAACAAACTTCTGTATGGGGCTTGTATCAAGTTAAGGCCGACACATCTCAGAGTCAGGGTCGAAACATTTCTGGGGATGCGTTTCTGAGTTAAAGCGAGCTTATCTGAGCGATCACATATCATCTGTTTGTTCGTTCGCACTACAAGTTTTCATCTTGTGGGGCGAACCACGCTTGGCCTACTAATGTGTGGTGGTAGATGCAACTCTATCTGTATCTACTACTTCATAGTAGTTGGCAAAAATTTGATATGTTTGATTTCATCTAACCTTCTATCCATCTATATAAAAAAATCATAATCGTTAGATGTCCCTACTAAAAAGAACATCACTTTTCACGGATAAGGCCGATATTTATCAGAACATGGAAAACTCATCGTAGCTAAATATGCCGGCGGATGGCGCGGCGGCGAACGGCTATTTGGAATAATGAGCTATGAAGGAGCACTTCAATACGCAATAAGAGTGCTGGGGTCAATCCCGCTGGATCACTCGTTCGAAGGCGACCCCAGCACTTTTCGGTGCACTCCAGCACTCTGGGGCCAGCTCCGAAGTGCATCATGACGACACACCCTGCCCCGCCCTTAAAATGAAATGCTGGAGATGTGGGACGCGTGGACACACACAAGATACCTGCAGAAGCCGCAGTCGCTGAATTGGAACCCTCTCTTCAAAGTCATTCGAATGAAATGAATCCCTACAATAAAAATTCAAATAATTTATTGATTTCCGGAAGTTCAATTTAAATAAAATAAACTAAAACCCCCAATATGGTTGAAATTTTTTTTCAACCGTTGCACAGTGTGGATTTTTGATCAAAAAAAGGTACCTATTACTGTTTCGATCTAAGCCATCGAGGCTCTTCTTGTCAACTTAACGCTAAGCGGTGTACATCATTTGATTCCACTATTAATTTTACTCCTGTTTCATTCACTTTTGTGCACTTTCTTATGCATTGTCATTTGTCATATTTCAACATATCGCTCGGTTTTAGGGGAAATCGAGATTATTGCGGCTATTCTCGCATGCTGAGCACTAAGCGGTGTACACCACTCGATTCAGCGACAAATTTTACACTTAATCACTTTGGTATGAGAATTGCTCGATTGTTTCAGTGAAATTTATGCAAACATTTAAAAAAGCTAGGGGAAGTTGAGGATATTTAGCCGTTTTTTTTTCATTGTAGTGCCAAAAAGCGACACAATTAGCTAGAGGATGAATAAATCTACCAAAAATGGGCATTCACGATGAAAAATTGTTGGATTACACTTTGTTCAATCTCGAACGTATTGGTCACCCTGTTATTCCGCAAAACGCCTGAAAGTAGTCAAGCAATTTGAACCAAAATCCCCGCTATAATGTTGCCAGTGATAATGTGTTTCTGTCTTGTGTGAAAATCGCGGGAAAAGTTGTAATTTTAAATCCAAATGAAATAAAATTCCTCTTTTCGGTTGACCGTTCTAAAAACAAGTTGCTTTTCTTCGACTCCGACATTATCCATCAAAATACACTTTGATTGACTCCATTTCTTTGAAATATTTCTTATGTTCAGGGGAAAAGAGGCAAAATGAGCCACTTGTCGTAGTCAAAACAAAAATTGAAGTATACCAATCGATTCAGTGTAACCGGAGGCGGTTCGGTTGGGGGAGTTTTTAAAAGGGGTAGGTAAGTGGCCGATTTATGCGCCACTCCCCAGAGGGAGATCTTCCACCTGTTTTGCTTTGCCCGGCTATGAGACCTATCCGCCGGGCGGGTATAGTCCTTAGTTTTAACCCAAATAAGATTAAGCCCCCAACTGTCCCTGGGATCCTCAACAGTTGATCGATGCCAACCGAATGTTCGGTGGAAAATTTAACAGAATTTGAGAAAAATGAATGCTCGGTTGGCTAAGAGAGAAACTCTGGAAAATAACGCAAAATTATCATAGGTCAACCTCTTCTGCCGGGATATCCTAGATTGCTTTGGAGGAAGGAAAGGAGGTTGGAAACATCGGAGCCAACCCAACTCAAAAAAGAAAAATACGCCCGATTAAATGTAAATTCCCTTCCTCTGAAATTTCCAGTAAAACTAAGTTTTATCGGTAGAAAAACAAGAAGAGTTTTGTATTCGAAACAATAATTTCCATTATACAACTTTTATTACATTCTTGTATTCGGGACTTAACTCCTTCTTGCTAGCTAGCTTCTATTTTTAACTCTGCACCATCGGTGCGGCCTACTCTGCAGATTTTCCCCCAATTATCTTCTGAGCTACCTATCCTTACTCGTAGGTTCTATTTTTAGCTGGAACTCAGGTGCGGTAAAGTAGTGCGTGTTGTAATCAAAAAAATAAACGGCTCAGTAGTTTGCCGGCCGGCCATGGACTTGACGGCTAATAAAAACAACCGTCTTAAAAAAAGCAACTCAGTGCAGAAAAAAAATGGTTGGTCTAGATCCAAGAATCGAACTCAAGTCATTGGATCGTAAAACACCAACGCTGACGACTAGGCTGTCAGGTGGCGGCGAAAATAGTCGTCTATGGACCAATCAAAGTACATCACATGCGCATGGATAAATGTTTCATAAGATGAGTACTCACTCTTAGAGATTCATGGGGCTTGGTGATTAATTACCTATCGAATCCTCCGTTGCTGTGCTGCTGCTGCTGCTGATGTTCATAGCACGGTTATAACCGCCAGTGGATTCACCAGCGTGCTTCACCGGATGTCGACGTCGTTGTTGAGGTCTGGTTGATGCCGTCGGCGTCCCGATGAAAATCGTAGTCGTCGAGTCGAAAACTGAAGCCGTCTTGCGTATGCCGCTCAGGGGTAACGGTTGCTATTCCGCTTGAACGTACCACCGTTGTTGTAGGGGTGGAGCTTCGGCTGGCGTGTTTTGTCACGAGTCGGTGATACGCAGTACCGGAAGTGTGATCGTAATCTGCTTTTGGGATTATAATTAGAACACGCTTTGCACTAATATCTTTCCGCATTATTTTACCTAAGGATATTCTGAATCACACTTTAAAGAAAAATCCTATGATTTTCGAAGCACTTTATTGGCGAATGCTTCACTATACTACGGGAGAAAACGACAAAATTAATTCTACTAAAAACCCAAAGGGTAGAAAATTTACATTATAAGCTCTACCTTTAATAAGAGCACACGAATCGCGGATTATAATACCCGGTCCTGCCTCTACCACAAACTAGGACAAAATGGACGATTCAAGGTATCAATTCCTCAAAAGAAGATAGCGAGTCCATACATTTTTTCAAAACCGAAATTCGTGCCGACTCTCGAATTTCTCCGAAAAAAACATTTCTTTTCAAAACTCAAATTTTCGGTTGCCCATCCCGAGGCGTCGAACGAAAATTGAGAATCGAAGTTCGGCTGAGATTTAAAATTATAAGAAAAAAAAGAAGAACGTCTTCCCTCTCTTTGGATCAGATTCATACACGGACAAAGCATCCCAAACGGTCATCGCCCTCTAAAGGTGTTGCATACATATATCAAATTTAGAAAACCCCAAATTTAGAAAATAGCCGCCCGCGCTAGGCAACAGAACTCATTCAATATTGCGGCGGCTAAAATGACTACCCAGTAAGCGCGTCCTCTCAGAAATCGACAGAGCATGCAAAAAATTGAGAGTTGAGTCACCGAACTTAGAATAAAACGGTTAACTTCGGCGACACTCCAAGAACGCAAATATTTTCATTCGATTTGTCCTGCCGAGATAAGCGAGGCCACAGTCACTTGCGGAAAAGCTTTTTAGAAGACGGCGGCAAATTTGAGTACTGGTCGGCTGGAAATGTTTGTGAGTGATAATACGGTGGGTTCTCTCTTCTAAATCTCTCGATAAAATAATGTCTTCGTACACGGAGTTTTAATAAAAGTTAACGCTAAATTGAATTAAGAAATAAATGAAATTTCTTAATTTTGCTACCTGTTACATCAGCCGACATTTTTACATAAATAAGTATGTTTATTATGACTTTTTTGTTGCAAGGTAAATTGCCACAATCGGAATTACAACTTTACACCCAAAAAAAAATAAGGAAAATAGGGCAAAATGAGAGGTTCAGAGTCATTTTATCAAAAAGCGGTGTAGACCATTCGATTCCTCGTGTTTTTTTTTTACATAAAGAAGCGTTGTTTTTTCAAGCGAGACGTCCTTGCCTGA
Source organism: Uranotaenia lowii (assembly GCF_029784155.1). Taxonomy (NCBI): domain Eukaryota; kingdom Metazoa; phylum Arthropoda; class Insecta; order Diptera; family Culicidae; genus Uranotaenia; species Uranotaenia lowii. The sequence goes on along the minus strand of NC_073692.1, from coordinate 245,730,652 downwards.
ATTGGGTACATTTTTTGGCTCGAAAATCCCCACTGTGCGTTGGGTTGAATTTAATGAAAATTTGGGTGAATTTAGTCTACAGTGCATTGTTTATATCCTGCAAGTTTTTAAGTCCTGTGATCTAAATATGCGGAAATGGAGTCGAAAGAACAGCTCGTGCGTGATACAATCTTGCGCATTCATCACGAGAACAAGGTTTTTTCGCATCGTTCGATCGCTAAAACGTTAGGAATTGCGCATGCCACGGTGTCGAGAGTGATTAAGCGGTTCCAGAAACGATTGACCACCGATCGGAAGCCCATGAAAAATTACTGTCGAAAATAAAAAATAAATAGTAATCAATGGTATATTAAAATTCATATTTTGAGTTGAAAAAAATAAATTGAGAATTCAGAATCAGAATCTAGGTTAAGATATTATTATAAAATTACTCAACCTAGAATCAGAATGCAAAATAAATCTTCCTCGCTAAGTTTGCCAGAATTTTCACGGCACGTTTCCAGGCCTTGTACATCGGCGCTATTTTAAATAAAAACCTGACCAAATCAAGGCATTCCACTTTACAATTTTCAATCCCAAATCTGGGCTATATTTTTTTTGTTCTCATAGAAAATTTAAAAAATCGAGCAATATATGTACAAATTTTTAATTTTTTGATGCCGTAGTAAATTTGACCCAGTATGACGAATTGGCTTAATGATATCACCTTTAAACTGTATATCAACATTGTTGGTAAAAGAATAATTTTCGAACAATCCCCAATTTTTAAAAAATAAATATTTTTATAATTCAGTCACCTGCCTGGGGTAAGATGCAACAAAATGCAAATCAAAGAGACACCTTGTAGATCTCGTTTCCATATGCTGGAATATGATAGTTTTGCATCACGCGTTTGTTAATTTCCAGATGTCATCCATCTAAACATTAATTTTTATGATTTCAGCTAGAAAAATTTTTGGTAGTATTTTTACCCCTAAATGTATGCAGCACCCTTAAGCTTTTTCTTTGAAAATATTTTTGGCACAAAAAAAGGTAAAATCAAAAATTACTGAAATTGATGCTTTATGCGTTATGACACCACAAATATATCAATCACTGTAAATTTTCAATCGTTTTCATATGATTTTTCCACAAAAACAAAGGTTATTGCAACTCACCCCTTTTTCTTAGTAGGGCGAAATTAGCATGTTTTTGTTAAATTAAAAATAACTGGTGAAACCAATAACTTTTCTGGCTACGTTAATTTGATGTCTCATTAACCTTAAAACTTTTGATGCACAAGCAGTATGATTATCTGTGGACATTAAGTTTTTTAGAAGCAATTGAAGTTGAAAAGCGTTGCATGATGGCCCAGTTGACGGTACGAAACTAGGATAAGATTCAAGATTTAGCATCTTATTATCAGTGAAATCTCAAAAAAGAATTGCGCGATCTCTATACAGATAATTTAGAACGCACATTCAACATTAAAATCAAAAGCTTGCGTTCGTGCACAATTAGAGACTTTATTTCACTTCCATCTGTACCGTTGAGCCGTCAACACGTACGCCGGAGCATCGTATCGTTGCTGTGTACCTGCAGGAACATTTTTACATTATTTATTTTTTCCTTACCTGTATTTCAATCAGCACTTTTCAGTGCTAAAATTATTTTCATTTTCTTTTATTCATATTTTCTCTTTTCTTTCCAGCATGGGGAAGTCTTCGGCCGGCTCAAGGGCCGGAAGAAAACGGATTGCTGAACCTAATCCAGGGCCATCTGCCAAAAAAGTTGAAATTTCCAATTCATTCGATGTCCTTCATAACATCGGCGATGAGGAAATATTCATATTTAATTCTGATAAGAGTGCTAAGAAACCTTCTTCTTCTTATACCCTTAAAAACGAAAAGGTTCCACCAATTACGGTCACGATTCCTGACTTCAATGCCTTTCGGAAAGAAATCGTCACTTCCGTCAAGGATGTGAAGATTTCTTTTCAGATCGGTCGAAGGGGAACTGCTCGTATTTTGGCGGAATCTTTCAATGATTTTCAAAAAATTTTAAATTATTTGAATAAAAAAAAAACATCAATTTTTTACTTACGACACTAGAAGTGATCGTCCATTTAAAGTTGTACTTCGTGGTCTCACCGGGGATCAGACACCGGATGAGATCACAACTGAATTAAATTCTTTGTTAGGTTTTTCTCCAATTCAAGTAATTCAAATGAGGAAAAGAACCAACACGAATAATATCAGTAGTGTTGGTTTTGCTCCTGAACTTTATTTGATCCATTTTAAAAAGGATCAAGTTAATAATTTGCAAATTCTTGAAAAGGCTCGTCTTATGTTTCATTGTCGAGTCAAATTCGAACCTTTTCGAAAATCTTCTACCAATTTCCTTCAAAATATTACGCAATGTCGTCGTTGTCAAGCTTTTTGTCACGGCACTAAAAATTGTAGAATGAATGCCAGATGCATGCTTTGCGGCTCATTCGATCATGAAAAATCTAAATGCCTTTATGGTGGTGATAAACCAAAAACAGAATTTTTCAAGTGTGCAAATTGCGCAGGTAATCATTCCTCGAATTCGCTAGACTGTCCCATCAGGGCAAAAATTATTGCTTCTAGGAAAAATCCCAAAGTTTCCAGAAAAGTTTCTTCTCCTCCTTCCTCTTTTTCGTCTTCACACGTCAGACCGGCAAACAACCTGCCTGTTCGCATTCAGCCTCGGTCTACATTGGAATCACGGCTGGGTAATACCCGAAGTGATTTTAATGTTACCTGTGCTGAATCTGCGCCTCAGACTCGTTGTTTATCGTTCTCAGAGGTGGTTGAAAATGGGTTTCCCTCTTCAGGTTTAACTAATAAAAATGGGAAAAAACCAAGTCTCAACGTTCATGCGAAGGCTTGGGAAAATCCCCGAAATTCAAATTCAAATACTTGTTCTTCTCCTTCACTTTCTGATCCTAACAATTTTGTTGATTTGGGTGAGATTACTGAGGAAAAATTAAAATTTTTGCATCAAAATTTGATGGAAATGATGCAACTTATGTTGAAAGCAAATTCAATGTTTGAAGCTTTCCAAACTTCTTTTAATTATGCTAACAAAATTATTATGACTTTACGATTCCCTCATGGATCCAAATAGATGTTTAAATATTATGAATTGGAACGCTAGATCTTTGCTGGCTAACCAAGACGAGTTCTTTTTATTTTTGAAAACTCAAAACATACATATTGCTGCCATCACTGAAACTTTTTTAAAGCCAGACAATAACTTGAAAAGCAATGCTTCCTTTAAAATTTTACGAAATGATCGACTTGATCGACAAGGTGGGGGTGTAGCTATTGTCATCAATAGTCGTCTCAAATTTAGACTTCTTCCTTCTTTCAATACAAAAGTCTTAGAAACAATTGGAATTGAATTAGAAACTTCTATGGGGAAAACTTTAATTATTGCCGCATATTTGCCTTTTCAATGCAGCGGTGAACAGAAAAATTTTTTGAAGGGAGATTTACAAAAACTCACCAGAAATAAATCTAAATTTTTTATTATTGGTGACTTTAATGCAAAACACCGATCTTGGAATAATATTTCATCAAATTCAAATGGGAATATTTTGTTTAATGACTGCTCTGCAGGTTATTACACTGTTGAATATCCTAATGGGCATACTTGTTTCTCTTCGATTAGAAATCCTTCCACAATTGATTTGGTTCTAACGGATTTAGGCGAGCATTGTAGTCAATTAGTTACTCATGCGGACCTCGATTCAGACCACCTTCCAGTAACTTTTTCTTTATCCCAAAGTCCCATTGAAAACCCTTTAAAATCAACTTTAACTTTCAAAAAGCTGACTGGAGCGATATAGGAATTTTATTGAACGTAATTTGAATGTAAACGTTCCACTTAATTCAATAGAAGATATTGATTTGGCTGTAGAAAATTTGACAACTTCAATAGTCAATGCTAAAGCCGCTTCAATACCCAAAGTTAAACATAAATTTAATCAACCTTTAATTGATGATGATCTTCAGTTTTTGATACGACTGAAAAACATTCGTCGACGCCAATATCAACGTACTAGGGATCCTTATTTGAAATTTATTTATTGCGACCTTCAAAAAGAGATCAAACGTCGTTTAAATTTCATTCGTAATGAAAATTTTGCCAAAGCAGTAGAGGACATAAAACCCTACTCAAAGCCATTTTGGAAATTAACTAAAATTCTGAAAAAGCCCCAGAAGCCAATTCCTACTTTGAAAGATGGGGATAAACTTCTTTTAACGAATGCAGAAAAAGCTCAAAAATTGGCCCAACAATTTGAGTCTGCTCATGATTTTAATTTAAACGTTGTAAGTCCAATTGATGCTCAAATTTCCCTTGAATTTGATGATATTCTTTCTAAACAAAATGTATTTGAAGGTTCTTATGAGACAAATATTGATGAACTTAAATTGATTTGCAAAAAATTTAAAAATATGAAAGCTCCGGGGGAAGATGGGATTTTCTATATTCTTATTAAAAAGTTGCCTGAAAGCACTTTGAATTTTTTAGTTAAAATCTTCAATAAATGTTTTCACTTGGCTTATTTTCCAATTAAATGGAAAAATGCCAAAGTAACTCCAATTTCAAAACCTGGAAAAAGTGCTTCAGAGCCTTCAAGTTATAGACCAATTAGTTTGCTCCCTTCTTTAAGTAAACTATTTGAGAGAGTTATTTTGAATAGAATGATGATTCACATTAATCAGAATTCTATTTTCCCTGATGAACAATTTGGTTTTCGTCATGGACATTCTACTACACATCAACTTTTGAGTGTAATTAATATGATTAACGCTAGCAAATCTGAAGGTTATTCAACTGGTGTTGCTCTTCTTGATATTGAAAAAGCTTTTGACAGTGTTTGGCACAAAGGTTTAGTAGCTAAATTAGCTCGATTTGATTTTCCTGTATATCTCACCAAAATTATTCAAAATTATTTGACTAACCGAACCTTACAAGTAAGCTATCAAAATTCATGCTCTGAAAGGACACCCATTAGAGCTGGTGTCCCTCAGGGTAGTATACTTGAGCCAATCTTATACAATATTTTTACTTCTGATCTTCCTGATGTACCAGAAGGAAAAGGTAGAAGATTATTTGCTGACGATACTTTGCTTTCAGCCAAAGGTCGAAATTTACGGGTGGTACGCAGTAGATTGCAACAAAATTTAAATTCCTTTTTGAATTACTTGAAAATGTGGAAAATTTCTCCTAACGCTTCCAAAACTCAACTTATTTTATTTCCCCATAAGCCAAGAGCTCAATTTTTAAAACCTAATGAAAATCATTCCATAACTTTTAATGGGGTTTCTTTAGAATGGTCTGATCACGTGAAGTACTTGGGACTTACACTTGATCGGAATCTTACTTTTAAAAATCACATTGAAGATATTCAATCTAAATGTAATAAATACACTAAATCTCTTTATTCTCTCATCAACAGGAAATCCCGCCTCTGCCTAAGGAATAAGATGCTGATATATAAACAAGTTTTCCGACCAGCGATAATGTATGCAGTTCCGATTTGGTCTAGCTGTTGCGTGACGAGGAAGAAACCCAAGCAACCAAAAGTCCCATAAAACAGGTACAAAAACGCTTACTCAGCCCCATCATTGATATGAAGTACGTTCTATGAAGCTCAAAATTTAAGTTCTTATTGATAATTTCAAGTTCCAAAAAAGTCTTAATGATCTTCTATTCAGCTTCCAGCGGCCTCTTAATTCAGCTTCCAAAAAATCGCAAAATGAGCAAAAAAAATTCTCTCTATCTCAACTGAACCGTTGGCTTCGGTTCATATCACCTTCTCTTGATTATATTATTTACTGTGTTCTGTACCGGTGCCGTCATGATGCCACGCGCCGGATTTCAAACTCGACAAATTGCTCAATTGCTTGTTTCCTACATTTCCTACATATATCGCATCAGAATGGTCACTCAAGTACAAAACTACTTATTGAAAAAAACTTGCCCGGCTTGGGGATCGAACCCCGACCTTCGTGGTGAGAATCGAACACGCTACCACGAGACCACGCCTAGATGTTGTTCTAACTGTAACTAAAACTCGAAGAGGTGATTCGATTTTGAAAGCACATCAATGCACTTTTTGTGACTTATCAAATCCCGTTTGAGCACTTTTGTGCCCTTTATGTGACTTACCAAATCCCGTATTGAGCACTTTTGTGCCTTTTATGTGACTTAAGTCCCGTATAACGTACGTATAGATCACTTTTGCAGCTTTCAAGTTCGTTAATGAGCACATATAGTTCACTAATGGGAATTGGGCACAACAAGTCACATACAACGTACATATAAAACACTTTTGCAACTTTCAAGTTCATGAATGAGTACATAAAGTTCACTAAAGGAAATTGGGCATTTGATTCTCTTTGTCAGCCGATATGTTACTTTCAATGCCTTCATTCAAGTAAATATGTGACTTTTGGTTGCTTGGGAAGCCATCCAGAGGATTCAGAACAAGGTTCTGAAAATGATTTTGCGGCTTCCACCTTGGCACAGCACCGAAGATCTTCATCGGATTGCGGGCATTGAATCGATCGAAGAGATGGCCAACAAAATCATCTCTAACTTCAGAGGAAAATCGATGCAGTCTTCCATCGCAGAGATTCGTTCTCTTTATAATTAGTTTAATTTTAGTATAGTGTTTAGTTTTAAGTTTAGTTTTTAAGTAGAGACTTTATTTTTTAAATATAAAAACCAAAAACAAAAGTTGATCAATAAAATTCTAAATTTAAGTAATTTAGTAACAAAGCAAAAATCGAACAATAACCTTAAATTAGGAAAATTAAAAACAATTTTTTACAATCGTCAAGCTGGAAGGTTGTCGAGTCGAACGTTGCAACCTCTGGAAATGGAAATTTAGGTTTAAGACATCCTAATTTTGCTTGAATAATGAGCCTAATTATAGACGCATTCCGTAAAACATCTAGTATTTAAAACATATTGATGAAATTCAACTATGAGATCGTGTAAACTTACCGATTTATGAATTTCATTGTCAATAAATATTCAACACATTACTAAGTATTGACGTAATTGAAAAATAATTTTCAACGTACTCATTTGCGAATTTAGTTTATCATTTTCCAATCCTGATCATGAGATTATTTCAGAATATGTAATTTTTTCCAGAAATATATTGATGGTTCCAAGTTGGTATCTCGTCGAATCACAAAAACCGAAAAAGGTTTTATTAAATTTACACATTTGACTGTCGAAATATCTTTGATTGAGATTGCTCTCGTTTTAACATTTTTTTTACGAATAACTGAATTCGTGTGTTTGTCTTAATTTTTATCATTTTGCTGCCGCTCTCATCGTCACGTTACGATTCTGTAATTAAAATGTTTCCCCCTCAGTTTGAATAACTGTAATTTGATTGTTGTTTCCTATAAATTATATTCGACCAGCGTTGGTTACTGCCCACTGCTGCTCACGTACAGATACCAGAAATTGTTTATTTTGGCTTTGATGCTTCGATTTTACGGTTCAATCGAAGTTCATTTTATTTTACGTTTTCCTCCCCCTCAATCATCGAAGCTTCGGTCAGGTGTTTGGTTGGGGAAATTTTATATCAATGATGCTCAAACAGGTACCTACGTATCTACTTCGTCGGCCAGGAAATGCGACAGGCGTCAAATACCACAAAATGCAGCTTAAAAGCTACTGTCGTCCTTTTGATGATGAGGACCGTGTTTTTTGGTCCAGCAGTCTATGGTTGAGTGAAATACAAGTTCCGTTCAAGAGGCAACTCCAGTTTTGAAGAGAGAAGACAGAAGTTCCATTTTGTTGGCTGCTCCATAAATTGCAAGAGGGCGTGGAAGGTAAATCATCTTGTTTGTTTGCAATTTTATCACTGTTTTACGCCCAGGGGTTTCCTCTTAAATCAATAAAATGGAATCGCGTAAATGCTAACATGAATTGGGGGGAGGTCAGATAATCGAAATTTTATTTTACCGACTGAATTGATGTTTGCTCCAGCCAAGATGCAGACGAATCGTGTGATGCTTCTCTCTGGATTTGGCAGGAAGGGTAAGAACTGAAACGCGTAGCTAGCCAGTGCTATTGCATCTGACAAGAAGGGAATTCAATTGACTATGAAAATTTGTTGTTGAAATAGATTTTTATGAGTTGAAACGGTTTACGGAAACGACACAACAAGATTATTATAATTGATTTCTCGAAAGTATGTACATTCTTAATTATTTACCCAGCAAAAAATATGAATCCTTAAAAACACTGAAAATCAAAACCCCTTATAGGGTAACGGACCTATTTTGGACCGCTTTGGGAAGTGGCTATGCTATTTGCTTGAATAAAAAAGCATATGTTACAAGTTTCGACTGCTTTATCCGTTCATTACGAAGATCAAGGCTTTTTCTATCGGAAAATATCGTCGTTTGATGCAATGTAACAAGATTTTAGCCTAAAAAAACATTTCTTCAATCATAACTCTGGTCGGTATTTTGGACCACCAGAGCTTTATTTCGGACCACCCTTTGGACCTATTTTGGACCACCCTTAAACTAAATAAGTATTTTTTTTCTAAATTTTGCTATATTTCTACAGCGATTGATGCGCAATTATGCGAATTTTCAGATAACTTTGTCTTTTCTTATTGTTATAGACTAGTCAAGTTTTGTTTGTTCGTTAAGAATAGAGTAAAAACAGTAAAATTCTTGTTATATTTTGGGTTAAAAATGTTATGAAAAATCTGACTGCACACTGAAATCTCGACGAAATTTGTTCTGTAGTGTTCAATACTGGCCAGTTGGCTTATCTTTAGGCTCAATTTTCAGAACGCAAATCTCCTTCAGGCGACCCAATTATAAGTTGAGAAAGTCTGACATCATGAACTTCGCGACATCAATTGATGCATTTTGACTTCCAAAACCTTAGTGGATTTGATTTGGCTTCAGTTTTGTAGATAGATTCAAAAATATGGAAATGTGCGAGATTTATGCTATCTTTTTAGCCATCCAAAAGCCAGATTTTTTCACAAAAATTCAGATTTAAGTTCGATACTAACTTTTTTATAGATAGAATTTACCGCTGGAGTTCCAACAGTTTTTTTTTAATTGCATAACCACAGGGGCTGAAATACTAGATTTTTAGTACTTTATAGCTTGAAAATTTACACATTTAAACCACCTTTTCCCAAGTTTTGAAACATTTATAGCTTTAATTGAATATATTTTTTTTTTATAAAATTGGTCTTATATTAACTGAGATATTCCAACTGTTACAAAAATTAAACTCTTTGCATATTTGCCGGTTTGTTATCGTTTTTTTCCAAACCCCTCCTTGAGACAGGTTTTATGTTTCGTTTCTTCTACTTACCCAATTTTTTTTCCTCAAAAATCATTCCTGAATGCACTTATTTTACTGGCAATCCTAAATGGTTGAAACTTTTAGTCCAAACTATCAATAATTTTTCATGAAGCGTAAAAAACAATGACTTAATAAAAAATTGATGCAAGTCCAAGTTTTTATATTTGAGGCTTCTTTAAGCTGTAGCTTTCAACAACTGCTCATCAAACATTCGTCATTGATGTAGATTTTTAGATTAACGTGATTCAAAGCATAGTGCACAAAAAGTAAATTAAAACTATGATTGGCTTGGTTTTATGCCGATTAAAGTGAACCTCGTCTAAAGGCGAGTTTGGGCTTTGGAGAGTTGATTAAACAAAATTATGCCTAAATTCCAAATTTTATTCATAATGAGTGATTGAAATAGTGTGCATAACTCTTTCATATCGTCGTACAACGTCTTATTACGTTCATGAACATTGCACAGCAAGTTTAATATCCAGGTTATGTTGAGTGGTCCAAAATAAGTCTCTATGGAATAAAGTAGGACCTATTTTCGACATGGGTCAAATTGTTATTTTTAAACCAGTCATTTTGCTTTTTCGAGCTTGCAAAATAGTTTTCATGTGTTTTATCATAGCTGTGAACATGTTTGTATTTGTAAAATTCATCACAGCTACGCAGCAAACCTCTTGAAAGTTGACTCCAATAATGACACGTCCTCCTGAAATGGCCCTGATTCGGTCCAACTGTGAAAAATCAAAACTTTATTTTCAATTTTCTCTCCGTTAACAGCTTACTTAAATTAAATTTTAGATGTGATTAGAATCATAAGAAGTAGTTTTAACTATATTTGTTCAAAATTTTTATGAATAACATGATTTTTGAGAGAAATATTGGCAAAAAGCTACAAGGTGGTCCAAAATATGTACCCGGTCCAAAATAAGTCCGTTACCCTATTACATGACATAGACACGTTTTCATTATGAAAATTTACAAAAAGAACAAAAATTGAACCATCAACAGTACCTACTGAAATTGAATCACACTTACTTTACATGGCACAGAACACGATTTCCTTATGTAAAATTTACTGGTTTCCTCATGCTATACCAACACTATTGGTGTAAAAAAATGTTCGAACAATCACCCAATTTTTTTAAATAGCAATTTTTATAATTCCGTTACGTGTCTGGGGTAAAATGCAACAAAATGCAAATTAAAGAAACACCTTGTGAATTTCGTTTCCATATACTGGAATATGAATGTTTTGCCTCACTCGTTTGTAAACATTGAAATTTCATTCATCGGAACATTTATTTTTATGATTTCAGCTTGTAGAATTTTTCGTAGTATTATTTAACCCCTAAATGCAGCATCTTGATTTTCAGAAAAAATGTGAAAATTAGTTTTTACAGACCAAAAAATTACTGCAATTGATGCTTTCATGTGGCCATTAAAGCCATTGCAAATATATTAGAAATTATAAATTTTCATACTTGTTCCTAAGATTTTTCATTAAAATCAAAGTTTTTTGCAAGTTACCCCATTTTCTCAGAAGGGTGAAAATCGCATGTTTTTAGAAAATTAAAAACAACTAAAGAAACCAATAATTTTTCTGACTACGCCAATTTGATGTTCCATCATCCTTAAAACTTTTGATGCATAAGTGGTAGGATTAACTGTAAATATAAGTTTTTTGGAAGTCATTGAAGTTGAAAATTGTTGCATGTTGCCCCAGTTGACGGTACTTCAAAATTAGACATTCGCGTTCGCATTCGCAGGAACAGTCGCCTGAAACTTCGGTTGGCGCTACTCGTCAACTCTCCGTTTTATGAAATTACAGACTGTTGGAATTGTACCACTTTCTCATTCTAGATAGCGTTACAATTCCCGATATATAATTCCAAAAGAAGCTAGGTCTCCCATTTCGTTGCCTCAGATTACATGTGCATAAAATCTCTTAAAATGGAAAACCAGCCCCCACAGAATGTTGAAGGTGCCCTGGCCGAACCCTGCGGACTGTGTGGGGAAGAAGGGAAGGTATGTTAGTCCAGAGTTGCAAGATTTCAGATAATCATTTGAAATTGATACTCACCGTGATGAGTATCAATTAAGCAGCACAATGAATTTCGTTGTGATGCTCAAAGCTTTCGATGTCAAACGAAATTCACTGAGCATCACATCTAGAAAAAAAATCAGAAATCCAGAATCCCATTAGAGAAATCTTCAGCTATATGCCCCACTTTTTCCCCTACTATTTTTTGACGACAGTTAAATTTGTAACAAATCTATGGAATATTTGAATGTATCATATAATGTGATTAGCTTTTCCCACTAGCGACACGCTAAGTTGAACGACTCCAAACGCTTTGGTATAAAAAAAATAAGAGCGCTTTAATGATTGGAGTTTATTGAAACTTTTTAATAACGAAAGTGTTAAAGCTCGTGGTACCTATGTTTTAAAAAGTGTCTATGTACACAACACACTACTTTATAAATGTTGAGAACAACACTTGAATTTTATAATATTATTTGCAAATACGGCGCTTTGGTACTAAACAATTTATAACATAATTTCATAGTCAAGACGACTTAAATAAAAAAAATATAAAATTCAGTCGTTGACGTTTTGTTAGTTTTCAAAATTAAAAGCAACAACAAAATATGGGATTAAAAGCAATATTTCTAATCGATTTTCCTGCTATTTGAAATAAGTAAAATATTCTTAGTTAGCTAAGCATAGAATACATTAATAAAAAATCGATATTTGTTTTAACTCTCAAGGGCTGACATTTTTACAAAAAAAAAGGTCAAAACTCAGATTTTTTAGGTTTTTTTTGTATTTTCTCGGCTGTTGACATACAAAAAAAAACATTTGTTGAACTGTAATATGATCACAGTCATCAAATTTCATGCGGTCCCTTCTTCAGAGCATGTTGTGTACGAGTGCAGGATATCTAAATTTGGAAATATGAATAAAGATCATGTATTCTAACAAATATGCATCTATACATTCAGAATGAAAACCTACTTTTTTATAGCAACTAAATGAAAAAATAGAAGCCGTGATGTCAGTGATAAGCTGTCCTTTGTTTCAACTTTTATTTAAATCTCTTTTCAAACGATCTTTTTTTAAACGTCCTTGGTCCTTGACATCCCTTCTCTGTTCCAAACTACTCATTGGTACTGCAATTTTCTGCCGAATTTTTGACAGTAATAGTCACTTAGAGACTGTAAAAGATCCGGAACAACCGTAGAGAAAACCATTTTTCGAAACCAATCTTAACATTTCCGATTTCACAAAAACCACTTCAAAATGATGTACTAGGCTGTGAAAGATCAATTAACAGTCTAAACTAGCCATTTTAATAAAATTGAACAGTGTTTTTTTCCAAGGGTTTCACGAATTTCTTTTTAAGGGCATTTTTAAAAGTACTCAAAATCCGTTAAAAAAAATCCAGCTATGATAATTAAAGAACAATTCATTTCTGATGTGATGTGATGTGTCTAAAAGCTCATAAGATATTAATCAAAAAATTAGAAGTAAGGCCGCTTAACAAAAGAAGCGATTTTATAATTACTCCAAATGGTAGTACAATAATATTTGATCAATCTTTAAATTCAATGGCACATTATTATTTCTGTCATATTCTTTTTTCTATTTAGAATTCTATAAATCTTCTGGAAACGCTCTTAATAGAATAAGTAAATTTATAGGACATTAGATAGGTTGGTATGAATCATACCCTACTTTTTGGTGCAACGATCATGTTTTCTACTTCAGAAATTTCCCACAGGGAATTTCAAACATCACGCGAGTCGAGATAATATTTGAAAAAGATCTGTGAGCCGGTACAAATAAAACCGGCTTTCCTTCTCTTGAAAAAGAAAATCGTTAAAATGCATAGCAAATCATTAAAATGTCTTTTTTTAAATTGAAATAAAAAAGATTAACCGTTAGGATAGAAGCTACAAACCGCCACTTTCATTTGAAAGGGAAAATTTTGATATTTCTTTATTACTTGGTTATTTGGTTCATAAATGCTTTTCATATGTGGTCGATTCCAGCCGGTTGCAAAAGCTGGGATGCCATGCGTTTTAATTGGAATGGTTTTTCGTTGGTAACAATCTTTTTTTAATTTTTATATTTTAAAATTTAATTTGTTTGGAAGATTTAGAAACTATTTTCTTCATTTATATTAAAACTCTACATAGCTACCTATAAATTTCAACTTCGTTTTTAAGGTTGCCGCTACAAGTAAAAGCAAAGCATAGCTCGAATGCTATAAATAAATTCATAAAACTGTTTTCTGCAAAACTGACAAAAAAACTTTCGGTAATTCAAAGATACTAAATTTGTAAAATTAGGCCCGGTGGATCCTTATAATTTTAATTCTGAATTTTAGTGTTTCCCAGCTTAGTTGTCTTTGTGGTACTTTTTGTGTTAATATTTTTAAAAATCAAATATTTAGTCATTCAGATTTTGCTATATATTTTTTATAGTTTCTTGTAATGTCCAGAAGATTTGAGATGTTTTTTTCTGGCAAGCATATTAAGCCATTGGGGTTTTTTGAAGAAATTTGGAGCTTGGGCATTTCAATGTTTGCGGTTCTTTTCCATGATTGTAAAACTTTGCGTTTTTCAGAGATTTAAAAGTACATTACTGTAGGAAATACAATTTCATAACTTGCATGTCTTAAATCCTCTGAATACGAGCGAGACTCATCAACATATTTGGTCATAAAAACTTTTTGCTCATTCTGTAAAACTTTCATTAAACTAAGACATAAATATTATAATCAGATTCTTACAAGTCATGATAATACATTCTTCAGAAAGATGTTTCAAAATCAAAACTTTCATTCACAATCAACGTTAACGTTTCACACTGAGTTTCAAAAAGGAAGAACCTCACTCGATAAAATTTTAACTGAACGAGATTTCGCAACTTTGCTTAAGACATAAATAAAAAAAAAACAAATTCTTATCATCAACCTGATTGTACTTAGCTTTTAATAGTATGTTCTCTAAAACAATGTTTAAAAAAGTATAACTGGCCTTTAACATTCATCAAGTATAACTGACAGTTTTTTTAAAAAGTCGTGGTATGTTCAGCTTTTTCTGAACTATAAAACTTGTTCCATTGTTCAAGAGCTTGCACAAATATTATTCCATGGCATCTCTGCCTTCCAAAAAGTAGTTTTTCCGCTCGTGATTCTCAGTCTGAGAAAGCGTTGACATTCAAGACAAGAACCGTTTGTCAGTTTGGTTTTGCCCTCCAATCAGAGAAGACGTGTTCCTGTTTGAGCGCTTTACTAAGTTTTTTTGGTTCACTAGTAGCGAGTATACTATCTTTCTTTGTGCAAGTAGTAGACAGATTCAAGTGAGTGGTTAGTGAGAAGGAGCCAAGATGGCCGATGACCCCGATGAGGGGCCGTCGGTGACCTTTGGATCACGTTTTGGTCCACTGAGAACAGCAGATCCAGATCTTGGATGGGAAAAAATACCGGCCAGGAAGAGGAAGGTCAAGCGAACAGCACATCGGGAACAAGATTGTGAAGATTGGTTTACCAAGCAGCCAAAACTGGATAACAACGGACCACGTTTTCTTGTCTTGCATCGTAACCACCCCAAAGACACTATGAAGGATGTTTCGCCGTTTTTTATTAAAAAAGCCATCGACAACATAACTTCAAACGTGACTATCAGCAGGATGAGGGACGGGGATTTACTCCTGAAAACCCAGAACAAACAACAAGCGGATAAACTGGTTAAACAAACCATGCTAGCTGGTTCCATTCCCATCATTATCAAGGAACATGCTACATTAAACCAGACCAAAGGCACTATCAATTGTTTCGACCTTAAAGCTTTGAAAGACGAAGTAATCATCGAAGAACTGAAGGACTCTGGAGTTATTGCTGTAGATCGAGTTAAGCGAAGGAACGCAGATAAAAAACTAGTTGATACTTCGATTTTCATCTTGACCTTTGCTTTAAGTACTCTGCCCAGATCAATTGATGTCGGCTTCCACCGTTGTAAGGTTCAACTCTACATTCCAGCACCCATGCGTTGTACGACTTGTCTGAGATTCAACCATAAAAAAGCTAAGTGCCGAGACCAGCAAATGTGTGCCACGTGCTCTCGCCCAGCACATGGAAATGAATGTGTCCAGGATGCTCTGTGTATTAACTGTAATGGTCAGCATAACGCCCTTTCCCGCGATTGTCCTGTGTACCAAGATGAATATGAAATTCAAAGGCTGTGTGCAACTGAAAAAATTTCGTTCAGAGAAGCCCGACAGAAACGCCGATCGCAAGTTCCCAATCCAATCACCCGTAAATTAACATCATCATTTGCGGCTGTCGTGAGAGCCCAAATTAATCAACAACAACCGGAAACCGATGAACACCAGGCAAAGCAGATAGAGATGATGAACAACACACCAACTCCAACTCCAACATCAACACCAACATCAACACCAATACCAGTAGAAGAACCCACATCCCCCACAACAAGCAATGAAGATCGAATGAGTGAAGCAGCACCGGATAACGCCACCAAAGCAGATGATCACGATCGTACATTAGGCGATCACCAGGTACTCAAACTAACCGACGAAAGCGAAAATAAAGATTTTACTAACACCAATGAAATACAAAAAATGAATAGTGAGATAGTAATTGAGAACACTAACCAAGAACACAACTATCGAACTCAGGAATTCTCTCAGTTTTCACAAGCAATAAGGGACTCACTGTTTGTCGAACATAACCAAGAATAAGACCATGAATGACCATGAATCTCTCACCTATAGCTGATCTACTTCACTTATGCTAAGTAGGTTTGGTATGGGAGATAGTTTCAGTGGTTCATTTTTTTTTAATTTTTAAAAATGGCTTCTATTTTACAATGGAATCCAAACGGATTTTATAATAAGCTCGAAGAAATCAAAATTCTTATCAGTGAAGTTAACCCATATGCTATTTGTATACAAGAAACGCACTTTAAACAATCCAAAAAACCAACTCTTAAAAACTACAATATATATTATACTTTAGATAATATACACCTTCGTGCATCCGGAGGAGTAGCTATCTGCATCAACAAAGATTTCCATTCTTTTGAATTAGATCTAAATACACAGCTTCAGGCTGTTGCTGTTAAACTATTTTATCCCATCGAATTCACACTTTGTAACCTTTATTTACCTACAAACTCTGCATTAATCAAAACAGAAATCAACAATCTAATCAAACAACTACCAATACCATTTCTCCTAGTCACCGACTGCAATGCTCATAGCACAACGTGGGGTTGCTATTCGACTAACTGCCGAGGTAGAATTATAGAACAAATTCTCGACGAAAACAACCTAAACATTTTAAATGACGGATCTTCTACACACTTTAGTTCTGCCAACAATAGCTTTTCCGCGATTGATTTAAGCATCGTTACACCCTGTTTATCTAACCATTTCGAGTGGGTGGTTCATCATGATCTATGTTCAAGTGATCATTACCCCATTCTTATTAAGCCTATAAAACAATCAATGAATTTAAACCGCAGACCAAGATGGCGAATGAAAGACGCAGATTGGTCCGCATTCCAAAGAGAATTTTCAAATAAAGATTTTAATAATGGATCAGATTGTGTTAAAAATATGGAATCTTTGGTTCAACATATTCATGAAACTGCAACTAATTGCATTCCAAAAACATCAAATAGAATAACAAATTATAAGCCACCCTGGTGGAATGATGAAGTTGCGAGATGTATCCGAGATAGGAGAAAAGCATTAAAGGAATTCAAAAATAAAATGAACGATGAAAATGAAAAGGAATTCAAAATAGCCAGAGCAAAAGCAAGAAGAACAATTAGATCACTTCAAAAAAAGTCTTGGGAAAAATTTGTTCCTAGCATAAATTTATCCACATCAACTCGAGAAATGTGGAACACAATTCAAAATATATCAGGTAAAATGAAAAATCAAACAATCACTAGTTTAAAAGTAGGCGGTAGGCTTATTACAGATTCTTCTATGATTGCTGACACATTAGGAAAATCATTTTCTGTAGTTTCTAGCGATGAAAATTATGATGCTCAGTTTCTGCGCCTCAAACTCCTTAAAGAACTTAGCAATCCCATTGATATATCGGATAATGAAGAATCATACAACAAACCCTTTTCTTTTCTTGAATTGCAAGTAGCCTTAAGCAGTTGCAAAGGACATTATACAGGCCCAGATGAAATAAGCTATGATATGTTGAAAAATCTACCGATTACTGGGCAACACTATATGTTGAAAACTTTTAATGATCTTTGGAAACAGGGTTCTTTACCATCTGACTGGAAAACAGCATTAGTAATCCCTATTAAAAAACCAAATAAAAGTGCTATGGACCCTTCTAGCTACAGACCGATATCGCTAACGTCGTGTGTTTGCAAAGTGTTCGAAAAAATGGTGAATCGTCGCCTTAGATGGGTATTAGAAGAAAAAGAAGTGTTAGACACTAGACAATCAGGGTTCAGACAATTCAGAAGTACAGCAGATAATATTAGCACATTAGAATCAGCAGTTCAAGAAGCTTTTGCAGCAAAAGAACATCTAATATGTGTATTCTTTGACGTTCAAAAAGCATACGATATGACATGGCGACACAACATACTTTCTAATTTATTAAAACATGGTGTAAATGGAAACATGCTGAGATTTATGGGAAATTTTTTGCGTAACAGATCATTCAGAGTTGTTTCGGGTGACGCTGTTTCCCCATTATTTGAGCTACAAAACGGCATTCCACAGGGATCGGTTCTTAGTGTAACATTATTTTTAGTTGCTATAAATTCGATTAAAAATTTTTTCCTTGGCTCCGTGGAATGGCTACTGTTTGCCGATGACTTGATAGCATACTGCAAAGGAAAAACATTACCTGTTATAAAACAAAATCTACAGAAAACCTTGAGTAACTTAAACAAATGGAGTGATGAAACTGGATTTAAATTCTCAACACAAAAAACAAAAGCTATACATTTTTGTAGGAAGAGATCTTGTAATTCTGATCCAGAATTATTTTTGTACAATAATCCTATTGAATTTGTGAAGCACTATAAATTTTTGGGTATGCAGTTTGATAGTAAACTTACTTGGAAAAAACACGTCGAAGTTCTAAAAACACGATGCAATGAAGGACTTAGGATACTGAGGACGCTCTCTAATACTTATTGGGGCTGTGATAGAAAAACTCTACTAAATATTCATAGATGCTTTGTCCTTTCGAGAATAGACTATGGCAGTTTTGCGTATAGTTCAGGGAATAAAACTCTTTTGAAAAAACTTGATCCGTTACATCACACGGGTATAAGATTATCTACAGGTGCTTTTAGAACAAGCCCTGTGCTTAGCATTCTAGCAGATTGTGGTCTTCTATCTCTTAACCGAAGAAGAGACTCTATGATAATATCCTATGGAATTAAAATTCTCTCACTTCCTAATCATCCTTTGCATACTAAGCTTAGAAATCTTAATCTCAATGGAAATCAGTGGAAATTCAAATCATACAAACCATTCCAAATACGATATATTGAAGCTTGTTCTAGAAATGATTGCTTAGTACCAAATATAATAAAACGAAAACTACACAACACTCCTCCTTGGGAAGGTAACCCTATTATTGACTTAACGCTTACCAAATACGGGAAAAACAATACATCGCAAAGAATTTTTAATACTGAATTCCAAAAAATAAGAGAAAAATACAAAAACTATATTTTTATTTACACTGATGGATCGAAAATTGGTGATAAAGTTGGCTGTGGAATTTATTTTGACTATCATTCAGAAAAATACAGTATCAAAGAAGGTTCATCTATTTTCACGGCAGAGTTATTTGCCATTCGTAGTGCAGTTAAATATGTAGAAAAACAAAATTTAAAAAGTTTCTTTATCATTGCTACGGATTCATTGAGTGGTTTAAAAGCAATAAAAGATATATTTTCATCTAATCCTATCGTTCAAATAATTCAAGATAAATTACGTGATATCAAACATGAAAACAAAATTGTGCGGTTTCTATGGATCCCAAGCCATACGGGAATAATTGGGAACGAAACTGCAGATAGATTAGCGAGAAATGGTATTGATGACACTATGCAAATGCACAAATTAACTAGTTACGATGCTATTAATTTAAGTAAGAATAAGATAATACAACAATGGCAAAATGAATGGTTTAACATCAATGACAACAAGTTGAGAACAATAAAAAATCATGTTAAAGAATGGAAATCCCGTGAACAGATATCTAGAAAGGACTCAGTTATTTTAACCCGATTACGGATAGGACATACTTCATTTTCACACAGCTTTATATTTGATAAGGGACCTCGTCCAATGTGCGAAACTTGTAATTTACCTTTGAATGTAAATCATATTTTAGAAGATTGTACTAAATATTCCGTTCTAAGAAGCCAATTAAAAATTACTTGTAACATATTGAAAGACAACAGTGAGATCCCTTTAAAAAATCTTTTTCAATTCTTACGAGAAATAGGATTATATTCAAAAATCTAGTTATAAAAAATTATTCAAATATGTATTGTAATTATTATTATAAATTTTTTTTTTTTTTTTTGAGAGAATAGAATAGATAATTAGATTGTAAATTAGGAAAATATTGTAAAATAGGTTTTGCTTTCGTCTGGTGCTGATAGCCAATTTTGTGCTTAGTACCTATTCAAATAAATAAAAAAAAAAAAAGAACCGTTTGTGATACTCACGATGAAATTACCTAGCATCACACTGAGATTCAAAAAGGGAAAATCTCACTCAAAAAAATCTCAATCTCATGAGATTTCGCAACCTTGTGTTAGTCAACGTTTACTTTATAGGTAGATGCAGAGATCTCTACGACCCACCCATAAACGGGAGAAAGTTTTGGAACAATGTTAGTAAATTAGGGGAAAGGTAAACCCTGGGAGATGCTAGGCCAGCATTACGGGTAAAGAATATGTCCTACACCTCCTATGCTCCTGAAGTTTCCTACTGAAACACCTAACACTGGCAGGGAGGCTTCTTAACAATGATATATGAACCAATGGTTTGATTAGAACATCCGAATTACTGTGAAGATTTGAATGACACACAGCAATTACTCTGCTAAACCGTCTATTTTGTCAAAAATTTCATTATAAATTCAAAATATATATCGATAAATATCGGTCCGTGATTTAAACTTTTTTATTACGGTTTCCTACCTAATTCCCTAATATGTAGACCTAAAGCATTTAATAACTGCATATTTGCATTCATTTTATCTACTAATAAATGTATGTATGTATGTAGATAATCCACCATGGGTGCACGGATTCACCGCAGTTTCGCCAACGTATGCACTAAATTGCATTCTTTAGATTATAAGTTCGGCCAATCTTCGATGCAAATTAGCACATACCCGACACCATGGCTTCGTGTGAACTGTCATGTAATGAATGTATTTCGTGTATGTGTGTGTCTTATTTGTAGAACGAGCAAACAGTTTCGCAGCCGTATAAAATTCATATCATTCTCAGTGTTATGAATCTACGACAGGTATTCCGCATGCGTGTAGATACCTGCCCAGCTGGCAACTGGTTGGTCGTTCTGATAAATATATTTAAAGGCATATAGTTGGTTAATAAAGCAATCTTACCTTCTTACCAATCTTACCTCATGTCACTTAAAATTTACCTGTAACTGTATTTTTTACCGATCAAATTAAATATGAAAACAATATTTATTTCGACCAACTGCGACTTGAGATCCGACCAGTTCTCCCAGCAATCCAGCTGCTTAGCGCTTTCACTTCATTTTATCTACTAATAAATTAAACAAAAAAATTCTATGATTTAATTAACGTAAAATATACTTACATTACCCATGCACATAAGCAGTTTTTAAATAATTTAGTCTATTTAGCTGAACAGCCTCCATTAAGACAAAAGCAATTGATAAAACGCGTTTTTTAAATACTTTTTAAGCTTGGCACGAGTGTGTAGGATATTTTGAGATTATGCAAAAATCCTAGATAAAGGCAGATATTACCTCGATTGCATTCTGAAGCCATCGTATTCAAACTGAGCTTACATGACCTAAAAAAAGCATAGAACTACCGAATATATTACTAAATCAGTTCATAAGTTAGGTTAACTACGTTTTCAATAATTTACAAAAATATAGAATTTGAGGATTTTGATCTTCTTCTTTTACTCAATATTCAATTGCTAAATACAACTCATACGCTTATCTACAGAAGTACTATTTCATAATAAGAGGTTAAATATTTGACGACACATATTAACTTCAAAGCACATTGACACCGGCAAAATCAAGTTTGGATGTAATTGATAGTCTTTAAGAATATTATCAACATTGTGAAAAAATAGTCAAATAAATAGATAAAATGTTCAATGATTATTTCAGTTATTTTGTTTCCTTTTTTTTCATACTGCTTAAATTTACATAGATTTCTTTAATTTCAATTCAAAATTTTCCCGAAATTAAATTTAAATCTTTAATACAAATGAGTGTTATAATTGAAAACTGACCTAGATCATATACATTTCAAAGGCCTAATTGAAATAGTAACTTTCTTTAACCTTCTTATTCCAATTGTTAAAATTTTCATGAAAACTAAACAAAAAAACAAAATATATTGAGATAAAAACTTTTAAGTATTTCAATTTTTCACTAAACTTATCATGTGATTGCCGACATAAAAATGATAATATTTTACTGTGTTTGATTTTAGCTAAGACACATGAGTGTATGAAACCTTTTCCTCGTGCTCCAACTTTAACGCAAGCTTGAATTCAATAAAGCATTCTTTGAAATATTTCATGAAAATTATACTTATCTTGTCTAGCTCCTCTCGTCGTGAGTAAACATTTCACAATCGAATAATAGTAATAACATGACGATGACAGTAGAGGCCCTCGGCAGTCGAAGTTATTACAGCACACTCTGATGCTAAATTTTAGTGAGCTTTTTGGAAAGGCTTTTTTTTGCTAACCATCGATGTATACTCGATGAAACTTCGGGATGCTTTCACTTGCTCTTTCACAGCTTTTTGTTTTTCATCGCAACTACCAACTATTATGATGCCCCACGCCACACTCATCTTGACAAATTCATCAACATAACCAAAACACACTGAGCAGGTAATAACTGGCCATTACATGGCTTATTACTAGCAGCATGACATCGAGGCTATAATTTTATAGCAAAGGTCGCCTCTTGGTCGACCAACAATATGGCGAAATGCCCACAACAAAAACTGCTACAATGAAACAAAAACTCCCCGAAAAACACTTCCGACACGCGCGATTTAATCAATTTTATAATCAAAAGCCATCTCCCGCTCCTCATCTTGAGACACACTAAATTCCAGCGAAACCGGGCCCACAAAACACGACTTTTTAAAAGAAATATACGACTGAAATTCAAAACCGCTTTCACTTGGCCGTGTTGCCAGCTCACCTCCGACGGTACTTCAAAATTAGACAACTGATAAAATAAAATGTAAAACCTTCTCCTCTAAGTCTGCACTTTTAGTTAAAATTTCGTGATTCAAAACAAAACATACACCCTTAGTGTACTTATTGCTAGGTAAAAACAAAGTTTCTGGAAGTTCGTGCTCAAACAATAGGAAAACGATCATGTTAATGACACTGGGGGTGTTTTCCAGCAATTGTATTTCTTCTGAAATCGTCAGCCGAACCGTGAGAAAAAACAAAAGGATTTCAAAGTGCAGCTGGAATGAAAAGCAATCGTCAATTGTCATTCCTAAGAAGAGAAAAAACAAACCGCACTTTGCATTCGCCCCCCGGGGTGTCGATTGCATTCCCCCTAACAATTGTTCATTCAACAGAAGACAGCCGCAATCCTACGGTAGGGTGTCTTATTTGTAGTTCGTTCAGCAAGTCCTAATTTGTTTCTAGAATTTAAAAAAAAAAGCAGTCGTTGGCAATTAATTTTGAAACAAGAACAACAGAAGACAAAAATATTCTAGCTTACTCTAGGTTACTTAAATTTGCAAATATTTCAAGAGCTATCTATTGAACAAACAAATATTTAACACCACATCCTAACAGCACGGTGGCGTTACGCTAGTGCTAAAGTATCGTTATCGTGTTTGAATAAACCAAGTACCTAATAGTGTCGTTAAAATATTTAAACAACTCTTCCCCCCACTAAGTGCGGAAAGGTTCATGTCTTCCGGAAAAGTTCACCGGGCTTCCAAATCTCGTCAGTGACTGCATAACATTGCTTGCTTGCACCCTACCCAGCAGCATGCATAGATATCACCACCTCACACTTGAGCTGGTGCTTCAGTTTCTAACTAGAAACTCACATCATCTCATCTCGGCACAGCTTCAACTGCCAAGAGCAACCTACCGAGATGCCCTTCTTGTGACGACGTCATCAGGCAAACCATACCGAGAATATCGTTATGCAAATTATGTTTGATATTCATCACTGATACCGAAAGAGAGTGCTTAATCTTACAAATTGATGCGAATTGTTTTAAGCGCTAATCTTGGCAACAAATTTACCGTCGATTAGGTTTGTCTCTCGATACTTAGATTTCCAACATCCCGGTTTGCTAAATTGTTTACCATTATAACTGATATCGTAACATCCAAATGGGTTGAGTGAAATGTTGACCTGGGGGCATGTTACACACAGCATCGAATCACAGGTTGTCATACATCATCTTGATGGAATCAGAGAACTTCCATCGAAATTGATTGTCGGTAGTAGATAGAAGATACCGACCAAAGTCCATCAATCATCGCTGGACGCTGCGAGATTTTCGCAAAGTCAGCACCACTTAGCGCTGAACTGAAGTGAATTGTGTACCTACATGTTTCTAATCACGCCCAGAGTGAGAAAGTTAATCAATGGGGTTCACTATATTATGTCATAACTTATATCGACAGACTGTCGAACTTGATAAACGGTATCCTGAAAAGTCTTTAGATCAAAAGGTAATATCAAGAGAGGGAAAATTATTATGAACAATTTCTTTAACAGGCTGAATAAGAATTTATAAAATCGTGCAATACCTTCATTTTTAAACTTCTTTACCTACTTCAAAACTGTTATTTTAAAGGCCCGCCCTTCGCCTCAATCTGAAATGAGTCATAAAAGTGCTATAATCGAAATAAAAGGATTTAAGCGATGACCGAAATAAAAGCATTGGAAAAGATTCTGTGTTCATGTAAAAGTTAAGCTTTACAGTGCCTTTTGTATTATTTTATGATCATTTTAAAATAAGATTTTTTGGAAAAAAAACTCCGTAAATGTAGGAAGGTATTTTCTTTACTATTTCCTAATCACCTTTTTTATCACTTTCTCTTATTGTATTCAAGCAAAGATCACCCCCTAACGTTAGAAAAAATCAAAACAAGGAAATTTTCCGCTCTTTTTTTAGATTTCCAGCAAGTTGAAACGCATAATCAACTGAGATCAACAAAGAATACCTACATTTTCTTCCATTCTACTTTTTTTTTTTTTTCATAATTAACGTCAGACTTTATAGTGTTGTGTTTTTCGTCATTTTTGAACCCTTTTTATTCGTTATTATTGTAATATTTTATCAAAATTCAATCAAAGAAAGTTATTCTGTTTGTCAAAATTGTATAGATTCTGTAAGAAATTTCAAGTAGGCGTTGACTCAAAAATATGTCAAAAAATTTCGCTCTGTGAAAAAATTGTTTCTTGTTTAAGTGAAAAAGTGTAACCGAAATCAAATTCTAATGGTTATTAATGAGAAGTTGAATACAATCGTAGGGAATGCTTTGGTAAATAACCACGAAAATTCATATTCTGGAAAATGTGGGACGAGGAAGCATATACAGTGAGAGCGAAATAAGAATAGTACCACTATGTGTTTTGCGTGTTATATGAATGAACTAAAGTTTTCTTCTACAACTTGTTTTGAATTGTTAAACGGATAAATTAAACAAAAGATTACTTTTTTTTGGACGTCGCAATTGGCTTTGAGGACTAAAAATATGGAAAAAGGGTGCGAAATAAGAATAAATAGTTTCATTTGTGTTTTTCAACAAAAACATGATTATTTTTTAAAAATTTACTGTGTAGAGGTGAATTATAATGCTTCTACGAATTATTTGAACAGATAACTGCATATCAAGGAGTTTTCTAGAATTCCAAAGGTTTTAAAAGGGGATTTTAAGAGATGCTCTTCTAGAACTAAGGAATTCGATATTTGAGCTGTAATTCTTTACCAAACTACTTATATTCTTCCTGAACATGACGTGAAATGATGAAACAAGCATTCTGGGTTTATTTTGAATCATAAAAAACAGGTTGGTATTCAAAAACTTAGATTTTTTTCAGTTAACCTCACTTTTTACAGTTTCAAGTCATAGATGGCAGCACTAGCTTGCAGTTAAAACCAAATTAAGAATCAATATTGATTTTCCAGGTTTATTAAGGCCCATATTCATCATTCCGAGGTAGTTTTCCAACACGGTTATGTTGGAGTTCACGCTGCAGAAAGCTTTTCCGGATATGCAAAAAAAAAATTACCAGAAAAAGAATATACCACCGAAATTCCTGCTCATTACAACCCAGCAAACATTTATGAAGGTATAACGCAGGAACAACAGAATTATTCAAACAAATATACCAGATAAAAAGATTGTATTAAACTTACCAAAATAGCATATAGCTACAAAAGTGGAGGCGATAGATCTACAATGACAAGATTCCAATGATTCGATTTTCAAACAAAAAGCATAATAAACAAAAAAAAAACTCCTTGACCGAGATTTAAACTCCAGTCCCCCGAGTTCGCAGATCGGTATCTTACCACGATGCCAACTCATCAGATAATATGGTCCTCGCTATAGCTCTATAGGTGAGATTTTCTTTTGACAACCGGTCAAAGGAAGAGACCGGAGTGAGTGTCAATTAAAGGACCGCCCATTTATCGTAAATCAGTTCACTCAAATCGTAAATGTCGAATAAGCATATTTTCAACTTTTTGGAGACATATTTACGAATTGACTAAACTGCTATCCGATTCCATTTTTTTTGGGCAAAGCTTGTCGTAAATGAATGATAGAATATCACTCAATATCAACGTGTTTACGATAGTTATTAAAAATGTTTTCATATTCGATGTGGATTATCATTTTTATTACGATTTCATGTTAGCTGGGAACTTCCGATTGAATTTCAAATCATACCAATAATACTGCTAGTCGTCTATTCCATCAAGCTCTATCGGAAAGTACAAAATTATTCTGATTATCGGTCCAAAATAATCACTTTTAGTGACCTTAATGAAATTCTATTTTTTTTATTTAGTCATTTTGCATCATACTAATGAATGTTAATGAAGAAATTAAGCAGTTTGATAAAGTATTATAGCTCAAATATCGAATTCCTTAGTTCTAGAAGAGCATCTTTTAAAACCCCCTCTTAAAACCTTTGAAAACCTTTGGAATTATAGAAAATTCCTTGACATGCAGTTATATTTTCAAATAATTCGTAGAAGCTTATTATTTACTTTTACACAGCAAATTTTTGAGAAATAATCATGTTTTTGTTGAAAAACACAAGTGCTACTATTCTTATTTCGCACCCTTTTTTCATATTTTTGGTCCTCAACGCCAATTGGAACCTTCAAAAAATATGCGTTAAACAATCCAAAACAAATTGTAGAAGAAAATTTTGGTGGTTTTCAATTATTCATATTAATCATATTTTAACAAGCAAAACAGTGGTACTATTCTTATTTCACTTACTGTAGGTGCCAAAAAATTGGTTTGCAGTTGGTTCTTGTATCAAATTAACTCCAGTTCTACCCTGTCAATCCTAGCTCACGGATCCGGACTCGAGGAAAAGGTTTGCGGTCGATAACAATGATGATTTACTGGTGAAATCTAACCATATTTTACTGCTTAAATTTTACGTTTTTCAATAGATTTAAAGTTTGTGTTCCAATTCTAAAGTCATGTAAATATGCAAATATACATGCAGCGTTTGGCAGGAACTCCACGCTTTATTACTCCCATTGTTCCAGTATCTTTTGCGGTATTCATCACATGGTTGGCCTGACCGTAGTAATATCTGCAATGCAGTGTAAAATGTAACAGATATTATGTTATGAAGTCTATTGGGCACACATAAAAGATTTTTTTTGCGGCTGAAGCAAAATTTTTCTAAAATGTTGTATTTTCTGGGAACGTATGCGCATTTTCGATAAAAAATAAAAAGAATCATTGGTTATGGTTCGAACCAACAGCTAACATGTGAAAATTATTTTCTGGATATTTGATTGAAGATGAGTCCGGAAACAAACATAGCAAAATTTAAAAAAAAAAAACACCAACCATCTATATGAGGAACTGAGAACAATCCCCATAGGCTTTGTAGGCAGACTGTCTAATAGACAGTGTCTATCTTATTCAATTTTCAACCAGAAAAATGAAGTTCAGAGCTTCCGTCAAGTTTTATCAATATTCATTCTGCTTCCACTGAAATTGGTCGAATTCATCACAAAATCAACGTTTATTCAGCGTACCTTTCGCGATATCACAAACAAAACTTACCAACAAGTAAACAAAGAAACAGGCTTCCCAAAAATGTGCTCTACTACAGAAATTTTCCAATTGTATTGAAAAATTATTCGAAAAAAACTTTTTTCCATCGAGTCTTATTCATTTTACATGGAGTTGTTACTTTTGTTTGTCCAACGGCTTACTTATACCACCTTATCCTATTGCTCTGAGTAAGAGCTCTATACCTTAGTTGGAATATGTTGATCAAAAGACTGTATACAAAAAAAATTATACCTAAAATACAGTGTTTAAAAAATCTAAAACTCGCGTTGTTTCATAAAAAAAAATTAAAAAAATACATTAGGTGATACAATTTTCAACGCTCATATTTTGTTTTTGCTTTCGGAATTGAATTTAAAATAAAATACAAGAAACTTTGTTGTGGGTTGAGATAGTTTCGGATGAAAATTTAGAAGATATCTCGTCTAGTTAACGTCCAAACTAAATAAGGATCGATTATTTTGTCCTAATCAATAAATACTACTGTTTCGGCGGAAAATTATACACAATTGAACACAAAAAACTAAAAACTAGCAACACTCAGCAAAAACACAATACACGCTAGAAACTATTAAACCATTTATGTTTCAAAAATAACCATTTTTGACCTTTTCCCGGGAAATGCCATTTTATGAGTTTTTCATGAGAACCCATAAAACGACTTTTCTGGGAGAAGTAGAAATATGGTTATTTTTCAACCGTATGAATATGACGAAGAAGTTGGAAAATGGTTATTTTTTATTGAAATCAAGAAGCATTTTTTTATTTGATGAAAATTTCATCTGGGATAGTCAGAAAGAACTTTTGATTTCGGAATGCTTTGTTTATTGTCAGAATTATGTTCATCACTCTATTGTTACATTTCAATGTTTTTCATGAAATTTAAATCTTACGCGACAAGAGGCATCGGTTGCTCACTAATGGGCCTAAAATCGTGTGATGGTTGTACCTTGTGATGGTTAATCTTGTGCGGCATGAATATTTTTCGCTAAACCTTGAACAGGTCCAGCCCATATTAAATTTTGATTATCTAACTAGGTGGTTATCGTCCAGATCAGTACGAGAAAACCTGGAAGTAAAAATAGAAATTACATTGACTGCAGTGCAAACCACAATTTCTAGTTACCATGCACTTAGTTTCCTCAGGAGTTCAAGATTCGTACGTAGAGTTATCCCAGGCCACGCATGGTTCTATGTTCAAAACTGACATTCTTCAGATAGCTGCAGGAAAATCGTATGGCCCGTGTTAAGATCCGGACTTGAGACAAAGAATTCACTTTCCAGTGTAGAAGCCCGGGACGAAAGTTGCCCGTAACTCATAGTTGCCATACTGTACAGACACTTTGCCGTGCGGTCCGGCAAATATGTCCGCAATATGTCGATCGAATCCGGAGCTAAAGCCGAGCGGTGAACCATTGCCCAGCGATACATGATCCGCTCCGCTGCCTTTTTCCTCCAGGCTAAGTCGGAAGGAAGATTTTGGCCGTCTGGGATCATTCAAGTTGTCGGTGCTGTTAAGCGACCGACATTCGATGGCCATAAGTTTCGATTCTGTCTGTCGCATGATTCGAATCCGGCAGCTTGCTGTCTTGCCAGTTGTCGCGCCAGATTCCATCGAGCGGAGTCCTGCATTTGCTGGGACTTGTGGGAGATTATCCGATTCCTGAAAATAAATTTAGTTTTTATAGTTCACTGCTAATGTTTAAAAATGTTCACCTACCTTGTGCGATAATAATTGCACCAGTGTAGTCTTTTGGGAATAACTGTTACGGAAGTCTACAGGAAATTCTAAAATATTGGAAAAATTTGATTTTAAGCAAGATTGATTGAGGAGACAAACAATGTTTTTTCAGTTCTGTTTTTCGATTGAGGTTAAATTTTCATTCTTTTTTCGGTTAATACCCGAAAACTAGGAATATGGTTAAAATTGTTCCTTAAAATATTGATGAAAAATAACCATATTGGCAGTTCTGCAGTGAAAACCTGAAAATGGTTATTTTTCATTCAAGAATGGTTAAATGAAAATGAGCGTGTATGGCAATCATCTTGAACATCTTGGCTAACATGTCGCAAGCTTTACGATGACCATCTATGTCGAGATAGATCAAACTTTAATTAAAGTGGGGAAGGGGCTAGCAAAAGTACAATTTGATATTTTTCAGGCCTGATCTATCATCAAACATATATCATCTTTCATCTATCATCTTTAATCGATCATCTGTCATCTATCCTCTTTCATCTACCACCTGCCATCTTTCATTATTCATCTTCTTTTTACATTTTTCATCTTTCATTTTTCATATTTCATCTGTCATCTTTCTTTTTTCATCTGTCATCTTTCTCCTTTCATCTTTCATCTTCCATCTTTCAGTTTTCATCTTTCATTAGTCATCTTTTATCTTCCATCTTTAAACCTTTATCTTTAATCTTTTATCTTTCATCTCTCGTCTTTCATTTTTTTACCTTGTTTTTTCATCATGCATCATTTATTCGGATTCTATCTTTAGTCATTAGTCTTTTCAAGTGTTTTTTTTTTTTCACTCTGAAATGTCTACGTTCATCGTTTGGTTAGCAAAAGTATGTATCTTTCACACATCGCTACCGGTAATTTGAACTGATCATATCCTAAAATTGATTGATTGACATTCAACGCCACTCATTTTATTGAGGCCAGAGTCTTTTAAAAATGTTTATCATTTAGCTAATTTCGCCTCATGTCTCGATTGACGTATATAAGATTTGAGGGTTGATAAAATTATCAAACGTAGTTTGATATTGTGGAAGCTGCTGTAACGTGTCCATTGCTTTGTCAATTAGTGAAATCCCGTGTCGACCTCTCGGCTTGATAATGGAAAGCAAAAGCCGAAGAACAGCCTTTTGTTTAGTGTCTACTGGACGATGGAAAAGCTTCAGCTAAAACTGCAATCGATATTCAATGGCCAAAACAAAGGCAACAATCGCTCCGGTCAGTGACAATTAAATGCTCAAAGAAGAAGTCACCCTCAGGCAAATCTCGTCTTAAAACTTTATCCGCCATAAGCACCTTTTCCCAATAATTTGCCAGAATTAGAAATCGGCACTCAAACGACCAACAGCACCAAAGTCCCTGTGAATCGCGACAAATGTTGCCTGTCAGGAGATTTATCATCATTTAATTCCAAAACACTATGCAAATGATTGGAAGGCTGGAATAAAGAATGCCATCGCCCGTTTACCGCATAACCCACAACTTGAGGTAAAATTTATATTGAAGAAGTGTGGGTGGGGATTGCGGTTTCCCTTCCTCTTGAGGGTTCTGTCGGTGTTCATACGCCCAACTTCCTCCATTTTCGTCAAATCCGAGCAGCAAAATATCGGCAGCGACACAGAGCGGAGCAGGTCCTTTGTTGAACAAAAATTTGTGGTCTTCGGATGGGAGTTAAATTATTCCGCTAAGCCGGAATGGTTCCGGTAGATGATTTAATTTCGACTTTTACTTTGAGCCTTCGGGGTCGATCACATGGAAGCCGCCACGATTTGTTTGTCAAACCCCTGTCCCGGTGATAGGGAGCAAAAGCAAAACGCAAGCAATGGAAGGACGCGCCGCCGTTTCGTGAAGCCAAAGTGATGAAGACATGGCTCATGACAGAATATCTGTGGTGGATGAGCTTTGCCAGCGAAGACAAACTTTATGAAAATTAATTAGATTGAATGGAAACAATTTAATTAAATGTGCCGAACGAAGTGGTAAGACAGAAAGGGAAGATCAATAGCATGCAATTATTGGGTGATTTATTGAGTGCTGATGTTGACCGGATTGTTTTTTTTTTAGATTGGAAGGGAGCACGGAAAGAACACAAAATCATAGGAAAAAAAATATTTTTACAAATTTAGTGACATTTTCAGAGAAAGCACTCTAGCTGTATGCAATCTTTATGCTTGTTCTACAATTGCTCATGATCGATTGAATCGTGTCGATCTCGGTAGACCTTGGAGAATATTGCTATTCATTTCAACTAAACAGAAATGTCTTCCAAGCCAACAAGCGATAATGGGATTCGGCAACACGTGCCAAATCATCCGAATGGGTTCACAAACGGATTCTATTCCATCTCTGGGGACAACGTGCGCCAAGATTTGTTTTCGTGTTAGATGGAATTAGGTATGGAGCAACAGAGGCGTCAGTGGGACAGAAAAAGCACCAATTATGTGTACATATTTGAATATCGATAAAAAATAGGTAGAATATAATTTCAGTTGAAATGTATGGTCCCTTAGTCTAACAACAGTTGTTGAATATTTTTGTATGGGTTAGGTTCTGGTTTTATAAGATTAAAAACGAATGTCGGAGC
The DNA here is from genome assembly GCF_029784155.1 of Uranotaenia lowii. Taxonomy (NCBI): domain Eukaryota; kingdom Metazoa; phylum Arthropoda; class Insecta; order Diptera; family Culicidae; genus Uranotaenia; species Uranotaenia lowii. The sequence continues at coordinate 245,698,331 of NC_073692.1, read as the reverse complement.
TATTTAAAAGGATCAATTGTAGAGTAAAATTTGAAAAATTTGTATAAACCAATATCACCAAACATTTCTTGGCTGCAAAAGGTTAATGATATTTTTGCTTTTGTTTACTGAGTCTTGCCGAAACAATAACTTTGCAATACAATGCAATCAATACATTGCAAAAAAACTGAAATTTTCATGATGCCTAGAGCCTTGGGATGTAATTTCACATGATGGAAGAATAGCAAAATTGACTTCTGGTATGTAAACTTCCATGAAATTAAATTTTAATTTCTGTGCTTGTTTCAAAAATTTTTAAGTCTCAATTTATGATTTTTGTTTTTGCTGTGTGATGTACACAAGTGTTACCATATATGAATTGGAGGTAACATTTTTTATTATTCTTCATATAACATTTATGATAAAATTCTGAATTGTAATCGAAAATTGGGACGTATAAAAGAAAAACTAATTTAAAATAATGGGAACGCCAGATCTTGCACCTTTTATCTAAGGAACTACAAAATCGATTTCTTCAATGCGGACACGATTGATTTACTTGAAGTTTTTGTCATACAAATCTTTATTATTATGTTTTAGCATTTTGAACTAGATGTCGTGAAGCTTTTTTTTGTTGAATAATATTTTTTTATGCAGACATTAGTCACCGTAATTTATGTTTGTTATTTCAATTGATCGGCCTTTGCGGTGAAAAGTGATTTTTTTTAGTAGAGACATCTAAAGATTATGAAATTTCATAGATAGATAGAAGGTTAGATGAAATGAAATATGGTGAAAATCAGCGGGTAGAATTTATTTAGAAGCATTATCAGCAGGGCTGTCCCAACGGTGTATGCAAAACACGGTTTTCGACCACGCTAAAACAGTCCGTACGGCACCGGTGGCGTAAAATTGCCTTTTTTAGCACAGTTATCGATTTCAAAAGCCAGCGGCTTTGGCGTAGTGGTTAGAGTTCAAGCCATCTACGCAAAGGTTCATGAGATCGAATCCCGGTCATGGCATACGTAGTACACTTTCCGTGGTATGGTGGTTTTAGCATTTGTAAAAATGCTAGCCATCATTACTTCGAAAGATGTACGCTTAGAGTTAAGGAAAGAAGATCTCTTCAAAGAAACAAGAAGTTTCACTGAGATCCTATGTGTGTGTGTTCGTTTTTAAAAATTCTCAACAGTTATACGCCTTTGTTCCAAATTCATGCAAATTTGGAACAGGATTTCAAAATATACGACAGACCGATTTAGACGTTTGGGGTTCACGGTGAAAAAAATTTAGCCAATGATGATTATTTTCACACATGTTTGGGTAGCATTGGGTGTAATAATTGTTTCTTTTTGCGAAATTATTTGAATGTTTTTTCCCGCCAAAACCGGTCAATACGTAACACAAATTGAGACCAACAACCACCACACATGAGTAGGCCAAGCGTGGTTCGCCCCACAAGCGGGAAAACTTGCAGTGCGAACGAACAAAAAGATTATATGTGATCGCTTCCTTATTTTTTATTGCGATTTTCTTCTTCTTTCGTCAATCTCAAATTTCGCTCAACGATTTCGTACTTTTTCTCTCACCGTCTTATCCGTACACCTCTTGAATATAGGAACTAATTAATCACAGCAATCATGCCATTCACAACAAAAATAAACAAATAATTCAAAAATTCATGGAGCTTTACTTCGAGCGAAATCTTAAGGTAACTCTTGTAATTTATTGTAAAATTTGGTTTTGAACTTCTTTTCTAGATCAAACGAGACGTTAAAATCTACCACGAAGAAGATTTGCAGGAAAGACTGTCAGAGATGTTCCTACCAATAAATTTTCTCTATTGAAAAGTGTAAGTTGTAATTGAATTGTTCTTAAAACAGTGTTTTTTTTTTCAATTTTCCTTCTTTTCTAGCATCAAGTATTGAATAGTATTCTGGATTCATGATTATTACTGTGTATCGAAAGAGTCGAAGAGAAACGGGAGATTAAGATAGTGATAGTGGTTAGAATCTGTTTCCAACGGACGCGAAAACAAATAAATTTAAAAACTGAAAGAACAATCTTGAATCAAAGCAATGGAAAAATTCCTTTTAATTCAACCACGGTAAATGAAATGTTCATATACCGGTATTTTGATAGCAACTTACTACCTTCTTCAGTTCAAGAAGGTAGTAAGATGCTATCGAAATACCGGTATATGAACTTTTCATTTACCGTGGTTGAATTAAAAGGAATCTTTCGATTGCTTTTATTCAGTTGGATCATTCAACCAATAGATCCTGTATTTGTCTGTTTCTTGATTGATTTTTACACCATTTCATACTATCTTTAACCATTTTTTAAAATCTTAATGTCTAAACAAATAATTCAAGAACGGTACAAAACAAGGTGAGAAAAAGATAAATGTACATTTTTGACAAGTGAAATTAATTGCAAGCGAATTTAGTTATTCAAGAAAATCACAATAGATGTCCCTACTAAAAAGGACATCACTTTTCACCGATAAGGCCGATAGATAAATTATAGAAACAAACATAAATAACGGTGATTTATCTCTTTATAAAATTGTTTGTAAATTTTATAAACCAAGATTAATCACCGTGAATTTTGTTTGCAATCATTTTTTACAACCTTATCGGTGAATGTTCAAAATTTTGTTCCTCACGGGCCAACTTAGATAGAGTTGCATCTACCACCACACATTAGTAGGCCAAGCGTGATTCGCCCAGGACCCGGCAACGTTACACGTTTTTTCTATGTATCGTGTGACCAACAAATTTTTTGTAAGTGTTAGTGAATCTCGTTTTTAAGCTTTTTTTCCTCAGATTTAAGCTTTTTTTGCCTTGAGAGCATAGGAGATGAAAGCTCAAATCTGAAGAAAAAAGCTTAAATCTTTCAAAAAAGGGGAAATCTGAGAGATGTGCTCCACACGGTTGGAATAGAATTGCCGGCCTCTGGGTTCGCCCTACAAGCGGGAAAACTTGCAGTGCGAACGACACTGCACTGCAAGTTTTCCAACTTGTGGGGCGAACCACGCTTGGCCTACTAATGTGTGCTGGTAGATGCAACTCTATCTCACTTCATAGTAGTTGGCCCGTGCGGAACAAAAATTTGATATGTGATTATAATGCTTCCCAATAAATTCTACCCGCTCATTTTCATCATCTTTCATTTCATCTAACCTTCTATCCATCTATAAAATTCCTTAATCTTTAGATGTCCCTACTAAAAAGGACATCACTTTTCACCGATGAGGCCTCTAAATTATAGTAACAAACATAAAATACAGTGATCTCTTGATAAAATTATACGTGAATTTCATAGAATAAGATCAATCACCGTGAATTTTGTTTGCAATTATTTTTTACGACCTTATCGATGAATGTTATGTTCTCATACATACACTGCCGCTATAGATAAGTGCCAGGTGAACAGTGGCTGAGGCCAGCCAAAGGCTGAAAGTCTCTAATAAAAACAAAAAAAAGATCCACCCATATCTACACAGAAAAAAATTTATCGTTCAATTTTACACCTTTTACGATGCAAATTAATGGATCATCGCTTATGATACAAATTTTAATAGGGCATTCAAGAAAGCATCGAGGGCTGTAAAATTAGAGTCAATGACAAAATCCTAATTTAACATGAAACTTTTCTTTCATTATTCTTTCCTTTTTTCTACAGTTGTGAGTTATCTTGTGAGACTGCTTGTAATCGTCGCACCAAGATATTTAATAGACGAAGCAAGAAGGAACTCATACTTCTCAAAGGAGCATATTCTTTCTTCGTCGGTATTGTCGATCACAAATGGATCTCTAACGATTACTTTTGTTTCGAGGTCTATCCCGTCTATAAGCTGCTCTGCTTCTTCTTCTAGTTTGCATAAGAAGAGGAGATCGACCGCATATCCTAGCAGGCATGGTATCTGTATTTGAGATCTTTGAACCAGCGTGATATCAGGCAAGAAGTGTTCGAGGGAGGATAGAGCGTGGTGTAGCATGAGGACTAAAAGTTGTGAACTGAGAGGGCAACCTTGTTTGATTCCTCTTTTCTGTCGAATGATGATGTTTTTTGCCCGTACCATAGTATCGATGTTTTCTCGTGGAGACAACAGCTATGATCCTATTAACCAGAGCCCTTGCTGCGCCCAATTGTGTAACGATTATCGCAGCTTCCCAGTGATTTTTAAGTTCATTTTCCGCTTCGCAGTGAAATAAATTCGAGGCGGGCCGCTTCGGATTTATTTCGCTGCGAAGCGGAAAATGAACGATAATGAATATTTTTCTTGCTGGGTTTACGAATGTCGATTCTATCAAACGCTAGTTTGAGATCTAGGGATACCAGGATCGTTTTACATCCTTTTCTCCAGCGTTCATCAAGTATTCTTCTCAGGATAAAAAAATTAGATCCTTTTGTTTTGAAATCCCAGCTGGTACTCAGGAACGGGCCCACCTTGCTCTCTCAGTCTGTCTAGAAGCATTTTCGCATACATTTTATAAGGTACTGAGCATAGAGTTATGCATCTGTAATGTTCGATGATTGCTGGATTAGTTTTCTGAAGGATTGAAAATTTTCTTTAAGGTGACAGATAATACTTCAAGTAACTTGTCTAGCGAATTTTCCGTCCCGTTTTTGAAAATTTGATTGTGAATGTGACCAATGCCGAGAGCTGCGTTGCTTTTATATATAGTGCGAATCTCTTCTTTCGTCGGTTCCCTTACATTTGAACCGTCCTTCTCGATCAGCAGGTTAATAGTTTTTTTAGCGCTGTTGATCAGCTTTTCATTCCATTTTTGAATGTTGATAAATTTCCGATTCCTTAGCTATTTCTGTCGTTTGTGTTTCTTCAAAAAACGATACGTTTCCGTCATTTTTGCTAAAGGGTTCTTTTCTTCCAATTCCTCCTAAAACTTCTTGTCCTTGTCCGCAAATTGTGGCTCATATGCTTTAGATTTTTCTTTACTATCCATTCTAGCATTTGCTTTCAATATGCACATAAAATTAGCAGAAAAATTTACTAAAATTTTAGCAAAATTGTCGAAAGTGTCCGGACAAAATTTTGTACTACTTTTTTAGTTAAATTATTGATGTTTTCTACATTTTGTGCACATTTTTTCCTTTCTCAAAATGGCTAGAATTTTAGTTAAATGATTTTTTTTATTTCTAGTTAGATCAATTTCCTATTTCAAATAAAAGAAATTATGAATTTTTTATGATTTGAATCCGTTCACGAGATATTTATTTTCCCTTCGGAATCTTCGTGGCACCACAATCATTGGAAATTTAGGTTGATCAGGTGGTGACAGGGCGATTCTCACATGATGATGCTAGATTAGTTCCTGAAATAGTGAAAGAAGGTTGTTAGATTGTTTAATACACATATTTAGAAGAAGCCATTATTGCCATTAAGTCTATCTAGGAAAACTTATCTAACTTCTTTGACCATCACGTTTATGGAGATTTCAGTATATCCACGATATCCACAATGTTTGAACCATCTCCATTTTCTAAACTCTGAAAAACAACAAAAATTAAGCTTATTTCAAGTCGATTCATTTCTTATTTTGTATCCTGGAATCGTAAATTACAATTTTATTCTCTGATAGCAAGTTTTTTTATTCGTTTTTTTTAGCAAATAAAATTCTTGATTAAGTATTTCAGTGCTTCATAAATGCTGTTTTATGGATACGGATGAATATTTTTTGCAAAAGAAAAATGAAGTAATTCTGGACTAATCTGATTATCGTGATAGGTTTTTTTTTCATTTTGAAATAAGTACCAAGGATTTCCTCAGTTTTAAGAATAAATATTCACCTGTAGGCTCCCGGAGTTATCGAAGTCGGTCATAGAAGTGGCTACAAAAGCATCGTTATTTCATTCGGCACGCAGGGGTCCAAAGTTATTCAGGTCACGATGAAGTCCCACGAATCACAAAAAGCATCAAATTTCAAACCTGAAACGAAATTTAAAATAAAATAGTTCTAAATAGGATTCAATATATTGTTTCGATCCCTTCATTCAGGGGTGACTAATCACAGTTAGATATACGTAGGTACAGACCGGTAAGTGACCGAGCAAAATGTTAACAAAGTCACAATCAATCCTTCAATTTTCTTATGCGGTTAATTACTGCATAGCCGGTGTTTTCATGGTTGGAGGAACACGCTCGATGTATCGAGAACAGACGTACAAGCTAGCCCACGAAACTTGTGTAAAATTTCCAGCGGCATTAGTTTAATTATGAGTTCATATATACGATAACGCCTTTTCGAAAACTGTACTCTTGAAAATTTGATTTGTAACTTTTGAACGGCGCAATAGGTGCCACTGTTTAAAGTCAACTTTCAACATATTTTTAGGATGTCTGCATTTGAAATTTTACAAACTTGTTTGAAGATTTTTTGTTCGAGCTTGTACGTCTGTTCTCTGTGCTTCAACTTCCTTGCACTATTCTGAAGATTCTTCCGGTTAAATTTCAGATCTCCTCACAAGGAGATTTCGGTATCTCTTTGAAAATGAACCCTCAATAGGAGGATTCATAAATGTTATTATTTATTTTTATGAAGAGATTAATCACCGTAATTTTTGTTTGTTGCTTTGATTTATCGGCCTAGCGGTGAAAAGTGATGTCCTTTTTAGTAGGGACATCTAAAGATTATGAAATTTTCATATAGATGGATAGAAGGTTAGAAGAAATGAAAGATGGTGAATTATAACATTATAAACTTACATCAAACTCGCTGACGCTGTTCCGTGATTATCCATCAGACTTTTGTTCAAACCTCCATGTTGAGTAACAGTCTTCAAGAATCGACACATTTGATTCTGGAAAGTGAAAATTTTCGTGGTTAACCACATTTTGTTATTCAACTTCCACGTTCTGGCGGCACAACGGGTTGCCCAGGAAAAGATCCACGTAAAGATGCACACGGACACATCCGTTTTTCTTTTTGTGCTCAATTTGACTCAAATAATCGGTAAGAAACGGAACTCAACGAAACCCAACACTATTTGAACTACAAAGCGCCGGAAACGAAAAACGAATCGATAAATACCAAAAGCTTAAATCCACTCCGAAATCCACACAACGTGTTGCATTCAACCGAAAAAAAAAAACAAAACAAAAATCAACCACGGTTTGAGCACAGAGAGCAAAACAAATTTATTTTCTGAGATAGCACCTTTGTTTGGGGACCTTAGGTGAGTTTTTTGGATACGAAATCGAAATTGAAATTTTAAGGCACGCGTAAATAAAGTCCGATTAAACTGAAATTTCGACTCAAATTTATGTATTAGATAATTCGTTTAAAACAAAATGGATAAACAAAAATACTCGCTTGCAAAGAAAAATATGAAAAACTAAAAAAAAATAATTCTAACTTATATCTTCAAAAAGTACGCCGCTGGTGCAAATACAAATGAACGCATAAATTGAGTGGTAGTTGGAATTCAAAGCATATTTGATATCGCGCGATATCTAATCACACTTTCTCTTGGTTAAGTTTTCTAAATCCATAATATTCTCTTCATGAATTCAAACAACACCATCAATTCAAACAACAATAAATTCAGCTGAAGAAATGACTAGCTTTTAATGAAATTCAAATCAACGCAACAAATTTTGCTTGTACCGTAAATTATTTGCTACATTATTTGAGGTTAAGTATAAGCGGCATAAACATCTTATCAATGCATCAAATGCTTTTTATTTTCAAAACTTTGGTATTTTACTTGACATCTGCTAAATTTTTGCGTAGCACTTCGGCAACATCATACCAATTTCCCAGTCCATATAGTTACAGAATATCCGGAAAAAGAATCACGGTTTTTTGTCCTTGCTAGCCTTTTCCGGAGCTCCGAGCTGTGTCTCTATCATCAGAGCTGTTGCACCAGTATTTGAACAACCGAATGATCTTCCCGGTAAGGATTAAAGCAGCAGCGTCGCTCGGCCAACAGCGCCTAACATCCATAGTTACTCTACGTTAAAAAAAAAAAAAAGAAAAATCCATACAGGATCACCTGTTTCACGTCACGGGCATTCCGGAAGAGAAAAAAAGAGCAAACTTTGGGTACGGCAACTCGTCATGATACCGGAACAGATGAAGTAATCATACCAGACTTTCGGGTGGGCGGGTGGCTGCTGGAACAAATCCGATCCTTTCCCTCTCTCTCTTCTTGCTCTTATCAGCCGGCAGAATAAAGAGCAGACAAAATCCATTACATAAATTGGGGCCAGATTTTTGCCTTCAAGTTTATTATATATTGCATTTTCTGGCCCTATTTTCTACTTTCCGGTTCACGGTTTTTGGCGTATGAATGCTATTCATGAGAGATAAATCAGGTGCATCTCGTAGAGACCAGAGAAAGGATAGAGGAACCATTTAGTAGGGCATAACGATGAGAGCTGTATCAAGAGGAGCCACGCCGACTGGCGAAAACTGACCCAAGACTTGAGGCATCAAAAGAAGGAAGCATAGATAAATTTCACAATTTATGGCGAAATAGTTTTTCCATGTTCACCTGTGGACATGATATCGCTCTATATTGCATTCGTGTGGTGATGAGGTGGCGAAAGTTTTTTTTTGTGTGTACGATTTTTGGCCAGCTTCTTCACGAGGAAAGTGTGAATCTCGGAAAAGTTGAAAAGCTATCACTTTGAACTCAACTTAACGTTTAAACACCTGATAACTATCGAATCATTTCAATACTAGACAAATTTCATGATTAGTTTGCGGAAAAAATGTTTAAAGAAACATATAAACTAAAATTGAATATATTATATATTAGACAAAATACGCCAGCACAAATTGGAAATACCATATTTCACGATGTACAGGTTTCTTTGGCTTCGAAATTTCCAAGCCCGTACATGCAGTTTCTGAACTATTTGAAAATGAAGAGGAATTAAGGGTAAGTCAGTCATAATTCCATTTTCCGAAGCGTGCAATAACGCAAACAGTCTAGATTCGACTCCTCGAAAAAAAAAACACACAAGATAAGTCACATTAAGTCAAAATTTTTAGTCCGCACATGAATTATTTGAAAAGAAGTTCCAAGAATTTCATTGGGAAATCATGTGAAACATCAACAATTTGGAAACTACTTACAGTTTTTATAGAAAAAAAATCAATTCATATTACTTTGTTTTCATGCTTTCATGAATAAGAGTCAGAAATAAAAAGTTAAAAATGACAAATAAATTTATAATTTTTTAAATCTGTACAAAATTTAGAAAATCTGAAAATTCTTTGAAAAATTTAACAATTCTGTGATCCGTGACACAGATTCTATGTCGAAATTTTGATCAAAATTCTGTGATAATAGATAATTTTCTTTGCTTTGTCTGAACTATTTAAAAAAAAGTAGGGAAATCGACGGTAAAACAGCCATAACTCCGTTATTCGAAGTGTGCGGTGCCTCAAACAGCCTTCATTCTATTCCTTGTAAAAAACACACAAGATACTTTTAATGTTGTTTAAATTTTTCAAATCCGAACATGCCTTCTTTTGAATTGACTTAAAATTGTAGGGAAATTGAGGGTTAAATTGGCGTAACTCCACTTTCGGAAAGAACAGCCCTGATTCAATTCCTTGGAGGAAATTACACAATGCAGGTCTATATGTTCAATATTTTCAAGTCCAAGTTAGCTTTTTGGTGGATTATTTACAAAATACAGAAAAATTAGAGGTTCAATGGCATTATATCTTAGTTCGTAAGCTCGTGCGGCGTTTGAAATTATGTCCAATTATGTCCAATCGAGGCAAGTAATTTTGTTATTGATTTTTTTTTTATTGAAGGAGGGAAGATATTGAATTTCTTTGTGATTTATACACTACTAGCTGATCCCGTACGAACTTCGTTTCGCTATGAACTTTAAAGCTGATGATTTTGTATTTGGTTGGTAATTAGCACGCATTTTCACCAAAAAATTGCTTAAAATACTAAACAGAATTTGCAAGCGACCTATTTGCTTGTCTACCAAACGGAAATTTAAAATAAGAAATTGATCGACCGTCGAAAAGAACACCCGTGTACGAATTTTTGTCTTTTTAGGATGCATAACAACAAAATTATGTCTAAAATATTTAAAAGGTAATATTAACGACCCCTTTTCTGCCGTCTGATTCAACATTTGTGCGTTGAGAAGGACGCACTCTCATTTGTGACATAAAAAGTATGGCAAAAATTATGTTCTATACACCGTTCAATACCTACATCTATTTTTTGTCACTATTTAGTTCGTTTTTTTTTTCAAAACGACTTTAGACTGGGGCATAATTCAACACTTCTCAACTTCAATGGCTTCTAAAAACTTAATGTCCACAGATAATCATACTTAAGGTTGCCAGATTTTTTTTCAGCATGTATCTGGGCCGGAAAAACCGGGCTACTTTTACCTAAGTGAAAACCTGGCAAAATCCGGACATTCGATTTCAAATAGGTCGATCAAAATCCTGGCAATATCCGTGCAAATTTGGTCAAAACCTAGAAATTACTCATCAAAAATCAAGAAAAAAATGTTGAAAAACTTTTTTTTGCATCAAAATTTATCAACATATTTTAGGCTTTCAAAAAACCTTTCATGATTATTTTTATGAAACTTGTTCCGAAAATTTCGTTTTGAACGCATGAATAAAGAAAATTTCATTACAATTTGTGTGTGATTAGAGTGTGATTTGAGAATGAAAATGAGAATAAACTCAGGAAAAATCCGGGTTGTTCCAATGAAATCCGTGTAACCGGGCCGGACCGGACTCTTTCCAAATTTTATATTGAATATCCGGGCAAACCCGGATAAAACCGGGCAATCTGGCAACCTTAACCATACCGCTTGTACATCAAAAGTTTTAAGGTTGATAAGACAATTGACATTGTGAGAAAAATTAAAGGTTTCACCAGTTATTTTTCAATTTACAGTAACATGCGATTTTCACTTTACTAAGGAAAAGGGGTGAGTTGCAACAAACTTTGTTTTTAATGAAAAATCAAATGAAAACGTTTGAAAATTTATAGTTTTGGGTATATTTGTGATGTCATAACGTATAAAGCACCAATCACAGTAACTTTTGGATTTGTTCGAATTAAATTTTAATATTTTTTTTTTTAGTAAAAATGTTTTTAAAGAAAAGGCATAAGAGTACTGCATACATTTAGGGGTAAAAAATACTAACCAAAAATTCTACTAGATGAAATCATAAAAATTTATTTTTGGATTGATGAAATTTTGAAATTTCGAATTAATCGAGATTTGGAAGATGAATATTTGATTTGCATTTTGATGCATTTTAGCCCAGACTGGTAACTAAATGCTAAAGACATCTATTTGAAGAAACTTGATGACTGTCCAAAATATATTTTTACACCAACAGGTATAGGTGATATCATTAAGTCAATCCGCCATACTGGGTTAAGTTTTTTTACGACCTCGAAAAATGAAAAAAATCACATCTATGGCTCGGTTTTTTATTTTACTAAGAGAATCAAAAATTAAAAAAAAACTTTCTCACGAAGTGAGATCTATGTCATCGTCGTTTTGATAACTTAGTTACATTATATTCAAATAGAAATAGAATTTTTTAGATTGTGGACAATGAAAATGGTACTTATTGAGTTTTTTCATATGCTAGTATTAAACCGAACATGTGATAACATGAAACTAAAATCATTGTTTAAAAATAACTTCTGAATAAATACCATCTCCTATGATTGGAAATAAAATCGGCTATTTTATGTTTAGATTTCTGACAAAATGAATTAACAACCTTTTTTGACCTCGGGCAAAAAAGCTGCTACTGAACCGAGGCTCAATCCAGTCCGGCACTAAGTGGATGCCAAAAATTTGTGATAAGCATCAAGTTCTGCAACATCATTATGTGAAATTCAACAGTTGTTTTGAGTGCGAAAATGTACTGGTTGATGTAGAAATAGCTAATTTCAAAAGCTTGTTAAATTTATAACCATAATGCAGTCACAACACAAGTGTGTTCACTGCTACAAAAGGCTGGACTTAGCTCACATGTCATGTTTTTAATTTCGCTGAACCAATTCACCAGCTCCAATAAAAGTCCACCGCCGGATATTTAAACTTTCACTTTACCCTCCTATAGATACCTACAGATGGCATGTTTTTCATCAGGTTATGACGGTGAAAATCTGGCTGCCGATGTAGTTTAAAAGTACTATCTATACGTATACGTAATTAGAACGATCAGAACTGAAAATGCCCAGAGGCAGTGAATATGTTTCACTTCATTGCATCAATCTCGACCGTCGATGTCACCGAATCGCTGAATGATTTTGCTTGTTCAGGTAACAATTGCTCGGGCCATTGAAAAATTCAAAACCCAGGAAACAGGCATGCATTATTCAGTGGTTAATAGCTTGGACAGTGATCTACCATATAAAGGTGCAAGTACATGGCGCTACAGGCTGACATCAGGAGCATCGTTTGGACTATTCGTTTTCCAATATCAGCTAACAAACATATACAAATAATATACACATTATTTTTATTAGCCGAATTGAGTCGCCTAGGTCACTGTTTTAACACAATTTTGAAACATTTCACTCGTTTTCAAACAATAGGGGAGAGTGGGGATACTTGATCCCTTTTTCTTATTTTCACCATATCTTTTTTGAAAAAATTAGCAACTCGCCGTCTTTGATATTTTCTGACAGCTTGTAACTTCATGTTTCTATGCTCCAAAAATTAGAACGAAACTTGAACCCGTTGATGAACTAGAAGCATTTTCATGGGAGTAAAAAAATTGCGATTTTTCGGAAGTTAGGGGAGACTTGATCCCCTATTGAAGAAGACTTGATGTTTTATTCAAGAAGCCCAAATCCTTGTATAAAAATCAAACAAAACCCCAAGATAGAATGTTAATTTACTGTTTTGGTCATGTTTGTTCTCATTTCACAACTTATAGCAGACATAAGAAGAAAATTCCATAACTTTGTCTCAACGCTAATGACATTGCATACTTAAAGGCGCTATTTTATATAATTAAGAGAAAATTATTTATTTTTGCTCTTTTCTTCAGAAAATTGATCAATAAATATTAGTTTTTGGATAAATATTAGTAATTTCGTAATCAGCAATCATAACGATCAATTCAGAAGAAGAATATGCCGTTTGGAAGGGGGATCAATTATACCCAACTCTAGGGGATCAATTGTACCCATAATCAACATTTTAGAAAACTTTTTCTGTAAAAAGTTGAGAGTTTTCCATTGCTTTAAAAATATGGCATTATGAAGTTCATTTTACGCTCGAGCGATTGATACATTGGAACAAATATTTTTTTCATAATTTTCCCAAGTAAGGAACACTTCAAAGTGATGAAAAAAGATCTTCAAGTTACATTTTGTGAAATTTTTCAAACAAAGTTCAATTACTCAAACAATTATTTTGTTAAAAAAATTTAAACTACAAACATTGTTATTTTGCTCATTTTGGCACATTTTTCTAGAACATTTGATCTTTGTAAGACATTCCAGTTTCGAGATATAGCTAAGGAATCAAGTATCCCCAGGGATCAAGTATCCTCATTCTCCCCTACCTATTTTTATTCATGTGCCTTTTTTTTTAATTAACATTCAACCTACAACCTATGTTGTTTGCCCCTAATATAAAGTCGCCAAATTTTTCTCAGCACGTATCCGGGCCGGATAGATCCGGGCTATTTTATCCAAAAACCTGGCAAAATCCGGGAATTTCATTTCGAAGTGAACCTAAAATCCGGGCAATAAACGGCAAATTTTGTCAAAACTCAAGAATTACTCAACATAAATATAATAAAATTTGAGAAAAAAATTTACACAAATAGCAGATTTTCAATCGTATTTTAGGTTTCCTAAAAACCTGTGATGATTATTGGACCTGTGCTCAAAACAAATTCCTTTTGGACGCATAAATTAACAAAACAATTTTTTTAATTTTTTATTTGATTTGGAAAAAAAAAGTTAATAAATCCGGGTTAATTTCGAACTTTTTTCAATGAAATCCGGGCAACCGGGCTGGATGGGACTTTTCAAAAATTTTGTATTAAATATCCAGGCAAACCCGGATAAAACCGAGCAATCTCACCTGATAGTATACGCGAAATAATAAAGCTTTTTGTTTATAATTCCTTCTATTTTTATGAAAAAAAAAACGTTTGAAAGTATGTTTGTCTTATGATTGAGCTTATGGAATTTATAAAAAAAAAACTGGATGCAAGTGACCTATGTACTAGCATGTGATAAATATTTGACAAAACTTGCGTTTGGAATATATTTTAGAGCAGAAGGGGAGAATGAGGATACTTGATCCCTGAGGATACTTGAATCCTTAGCTATATCTCCAAACTGGAATGTCGTACAAAGATCAAATGTTATAGAAAAATGTGCCAAATGGAACAAAAAAGCAATAGTTGAAGCTCAAAAAAATTTAACAAAATAAGTTTTTGGGTTATTGAACTTTGTTTGAAAAATTTCACAAAATGTGACTTAAAGATCTTTTTTCATCATTTTAAAATGTTCCTAACATGGAAATATTATAACAAAAATATTTATTCCAATACATCAATCTTTCGAGTGTAAAATAAACTTCAAAATGCAATATTTTCAAAGCGATGGAAAACTCCCAACTTTTTTCAGAAAAAGTTTTCTAAAATGTTGATTACGGGTACAATTGATCCCTTATATGTGGGTACAAATGATCCCGGTATATTCTTCTTCTCAATGGATCGTGGTCATTGCTGATTACGGGATTACTAATATTCATCCAACAGATAATATTCATCCATCAATTATCTTAAGAAAAGGGCTAAAATAATTGATTTTCTCTTGTTTATAAAAAATTGCGTTCGTAAGTATGCAATGTCATAAGGGTTGAGAATAAGCTATAATATTTTTTCTGACAATTATAGATTGTGAAATAAGAACCAACATGACCAAAAAAGTCAATTAACATTCTATCTTGGGGTTTTGTTTGATTTTTTCCATGGATTAGGGGTTCCTGAATAAAAGATCAAGTCTCCCTTAACTTCGAAAAAATCGCAATTTTTTTACTCCCACGAAAATGCTTCTAGTTCATCTGCGGGTTCAAGTTTCGTTCTAATTTTAGGAGCATAGAAACTTGAAGTTATACACTGTCAGAAAATGTAAAAGAGTGCGAGTTGCTAAATTTTTCCAAAAAGATATGGTGAAAATAAGAAATGGGGATCAAGTATCCCCACTCTCCCCTTCAGTATTACAAAATCATGTTAATTATTTTTTTTGCATTTTAGTAAGGATGAATTCAAAATACAAACGCTAAAGCAAAACTACCATTCAAATCGACTGTACATTAAGGAATTGACGTATTTCAAATCCATACTTTTGAATATTCTGCAGTCGAATAAATTTGTTTACGCTCCCGTTAAACTTTCACAGTTACGTTTTCTGAAAACCACATTCAATTACAGTACTGTCAATGCATTTTCCGCCAAAGCAACTCAAATTAATTAACAAAAGTTTGCTTAATACCGAATCCCTCTTTCAATAAGCTCCATGGGAAAAATGAAAAGACAGTCAAATTCCATATACCTGGGGATGCTCCAGGGAGATAAACCTCCATCACCCCGCTTTCTCAACTCATTGTTTTTCTATTCTGTACCAACCCAGGCAGCGCTCTGTCTCTTTCTCACCTCCGAGGTGTGGTGATTTATTATTATATTGTGGGGCAAAAAGTATTCGCACAGAATAATGCACGTGTTGGCAAAACTGTTCTCCATGTCAGTAAATATAATTAGTGTCAATGGATATTCGTCACTCTTCGTAGACGAGATCATGGACAACCAAAACGTCGGGGAACGAAAAAACTTTCGGTGTTGATTTCCTCTCACACCAGATATACTTACAGCCTGGGGATTATAAATGGATTTAAGTTTTCGAGGAAACTATGAGTTACCTTACATCGCGAATGATTAATTTATGACATAGGGTTTACAATGAGATCTACCAAAAACCTGAAGAAAAGCATTACTTGTAAATTAAGATAGGTAGCAAATGCAGAGAGTATGAAACCAACAATTCCCAATTTCCTTCGATATGTAAATTTCTCATAATCATTACTGTAGCATCATATAGGTATGAATCACCCTTACAGATGAAACATCCTGGAAAAAGTTTGGTCTCACGCGTGGGTCCATTGTTGAAATCTAGGCTTCACTACGTTACGAAAGAAGGAAAAAAAGCGCTTCATTAAATGTAATTTAATTTTTGATAAACTTTTGTACTAAGAGAAAAAGGAATACAAATATCAATAAACACTGTAATTATCAAGCGGTGAAGGTATGTTAACTTAAATAAATATTTCTGAATATTACTTAATCTTTGAATCAGCTTTATCGGTTCCGGATAAGACATTGCTTGTAAGCGTAAGAAGAAGAATTTTTATGTATAGAATAACTAGTTTTGTTAACATTCCCTCATCCATTCCAATGAACGTAACAACTTTTATTTAAGATTTGCGAACAAACTGCACGAAACAAATTTCCATAAGTTCTTAAAATAAATTATACATTTTTAAGCTTGGATATATTAGGATTCATTAAAAAAATTTGATGAAAAAAAAATTAAAAACGAAAATTGGCAAAAAGTTACAAACTTTGAAGAAAATTTTAAGAAATGACTTTAAAAAATGACTAGCAACACAGCAGAAAATTCACAAAAGCGTTGTTATCAAGATGTATCATTTCTATCGAAAACAGAATGCAGTTTTTAGTTGAGGAAAGAAAGTTGCAATTAAATCTTTCAGCATTATTTTGTTCTTCCTCAAAATTCATTTGTACGGTCAAATGGGGCATCAATTTAAAAAAAAAACGAGTAATAAACGTACAAATTACGACATTTTCCGACGTCGGAAAAAGCTATACCCCGTATGACGGATTTTTTCACTCGTTTCATCATCGTATCAATGTTGATGTAAAATCATATTCGGACAGTCAACAATTTTTTCAAAATAGTATTTTTATATTTTAGTTACCTGTCTGGGGTAAGATACAACAAAATGCAAATCAAAGAGACACCTTGTAAATCTCGTTACCATATGAATGTTTTGCATCACGCGCTTATCAACATTGAAATTTCATTCATCCAAACACTTATTTTTATGATTTCACCTAGGAATTTTTTAAAGTATTTTTTACCCCTAAATGTATGCGGGTGTGAAACTTGGTGCACATATGCAGGGACGACGCGAAAACTGCAGCTATTTGTGAATTGCTGCCTGCAGAATATTATCTTGGTGGCCTGGCAATTGAATCTCAAATGAGGAACTACATCGCCGATGTCATCAAATGGCGCTAGAAGTCGAGATTCGATAACGTAAGTGGAGATAAATTTGGCACACGCTTCAAAAAAAAATAAGAATAAGGTCTAGCAATTGCTACGATAGCTTTTTTTGAGCTCAAAATCGAGCAAAGCAAAATTCGAAACCATTTGCTTAGTTTGATATGGATAAAGATTTGCTAGTGAAGATGTACTAAAACTTTAGAACTTAGCTTTTGCTTAGTAGCCTTTGGCAATATTTTGACAATTAGTTTTGTTCAGAAATTACCTCTACCGTGTTCGTTAAAGTTTAACTTAAAGTTTTTTGCAGTTCGAAATGGATTTCATTAGAGAAATCGTAGATGACGCCCCCAAATCGCATAGTCAGAAGGAAGTGTCCACGATTTATGTAAGTTTTCGATTATTTTGTATGGTAAATTTGTTTGGTTTTTCGTTGACTATCATTGAAACAAAAAATCTTAGCCCACACTTTTCTGACTTTACTTTTTATGTAAAATGAGTGCATGCAGTGAGTGAAACATGTTTCATACTATTTTCAGCATCCGGAAAGGACTGCAGCAGCAGCAGGACAGTCCCGACAGCGCGAAATTAAAAGTTAAAATGAAATGGATCAGTGTTTTGTTTATCGTTTTGAAGAGTTGGCACCTTCATTGCTGGTAAAATCGCAACCACCTGCTATGAAGACAAGGAAGATCCGTGACATGGAACGGATCAGAATGGAGTTGCTTGTCCGCTATGGTCAAGAAATTACAGAAAAACAGGTTTAAAAAAATAGCAAACATAAAAAGCAAAGTCAAACAAAAAACAGATTTGAAACAAACTGGAAACCTGCCAATTGTTCTGACTGGAGCCGATAAAATGATGTTTGAGCTCATGGGAGAAGAGGAGAACCCGTCAATAACAGAAAGATCATGTAAATTATGTTTGAATATTCTTATTTTATATTTACTGTATTCTTCTGTGTTTAACTACAGAGAACGACACAACAATCCAAAATAGCGGAGCTGCAACAGAAGTTTCAGAAGCAGCTTAATCTCATAGGAATTCAAGATCTATACGCGACTCTGCGGGTTCCCCATTATGTCAACGGACTGATTCATATTATTAATGCCATCAAATGGCTGTGGAATAAGTTAAAAATTCAATATCAATGTCGCTATCTATGCACAAACCATCTCCAAAGACTTTTTGGAGGATTTTTTCGCTGAGATTTGTCGAAGATGCGGTCTTAATGACGCACTAAATGTTCCGCAGTTTTCAACATCCTTCAAATACGCAGGAATTGTAGCTGTGGAGAGACATTCTTCCGGGAAAAATTGTATAGATGACGACACATCTTCCTTACTAAACGATTACGATATTAATAACATAAACGTTAAACAAACTGAACAAATTATCCAATTCAAGAAGACGCCACTTCAAGCAACGGGCTCTGTAACTATTTACAGGAAAGAGTCAAATGCGCTGGTTTAAATTTTGGGAAGCGCTCTCCGTTAAGTTAAATATGTGACATGTAGCAACAATCTTACGGCTTGGAATACCAGTACCTTTTCAAAGAATAAGGATTATGATTTTTGCCTCATCACAGAAAGTTGGTCACAATAAAAAATAACTGTTCCGAATCAGCTCCTAAATGACATGGGATTCAAAATTTTATTATTTTCAAACAAAAATTCCAGCAAATCGCCAGCAGAATAAACGGAATGTAAAAACTCGTCTTAAAGACTATGTTGACCATAGTGATTATGGAAGTGCTTTAAGGTTTTGGTTGATAAAGTATTAAATAAATTGATTCACTTGGCGAGGAAAAAGGTTGACGGAGAACAATGCAGAATGAAGAGAAACAAGAAAGTTAGAAGAATGAATATTGCCCTCGTGTAAAAAAAATTTTGCAACCTCTGTTTTGTATGTATATGAAAAAGAAAGACACCGAAACGAATTATTAAAAAAAACATTGCCCTCGCATGAAATATTGCTTCTCAGCAATCACGGAATAATTAATCAACTACTTTTCTGCGCACCCGTAGCAGATGTTCTTTTTTCTTCTTTTCTGTTTTTTTTTGTGTTTTTGATATGTTCAATATTTTAAAATATTCATATAACCACGGATTCTAATCCGTAGTTTGAACTATCCAAGCCTTGACTTCATCGCAAAACACATGCACTAATGTGCTTATCTCTCTCAACAATCGGTAGAGTCCTTGTACATTCTGCCTTGTGCCCCTTACGCTTTACAATTCGACGATGCTTTGATTTTTGACTGCACTCCAGGCTCAATAAACTTACGATTTTCTCCGGCAATTGGACGAGTACAGATGAATCGAGAAGCTTAACAAACGACAGCAAAATAACTAATCCGGCAGCAACTGTGGAATACACAAAGAAATAATATCTGTTAAGTGTTAGTAAACTTTCGTTCTTTGAATGCTTGATTCAGTCGGCTGACTGGAGTACCGAATATGTTCAAAAATCTTACCTGTCCAGTAGAATCCGAAGACCTTTTTGGACACGCCAGCTGAAATACGGCGAGCCAGGAAACTCCTTATTGAATCCAAAGAGATGAATCGTTTCGATCCTCACTATGCTTTGTTCTTAGACTTGTTTTTTTGCGAATACACCAAACCAAGGAACCATGATTATTCTTTTTAGAAAAATACCGCAGATTGAGCACTTTGTATACTCGTACGAAGAACACAATTTGCCCACTCGTCGAAGGAACAGCTGATTTCTTATGTTTACATTTTCTCGGCACTTCGTGGTAAGGTAAACATAACAACAACATTACGTATGTTCAATGACCAGATAGTAACAAAATAAAATTGGCAATGCAATTATAGTGGTTTTGCAAGCGCACCTTGGTGAGGAGAATATAAATTCTTCATTCAATTAATTGTAAATTCATAATAAGTTAAGACATGAAGGTATGTTAATGATTTTAATTAAAGAAGTTTTTTTAAAGAAAGCATTGAACAGTGCTTATGATCAAAGATCAAAATGGTGACCAGTTGGTGTTTACATTTTTCAAAACAAAAAGTTACCCTACCACAATCTGTCTCAGGAAATAGGAAATACTCTATCGACAGAAAAATATTTCTCGCGTGAGCTTTCATTACGTCGGTCGTATGAAACAAAATGTAAAAAAACACCAAAAGCGCAAATGTAAATAATTCAGTTGTAAAAAAACTAAATGTATTTGAGATGTTCAAGAAATAACGTAACGCTCTAGATGATAAAAAGTTACCACGAAAATGTTTTTATGAAAACAAACTTTTAATTTTCACTGGAATCTTGAAAAACCAACTTCACATGTGTACCTAATGTGCAGACTGACCAAGTCTTCCGTAGCGATGCCGTCGGTCCACTTGACTGCCCCAGCCGGGGGAAACCACGCAATGTGCCACCCGCTACAATGTGGCTTGCTTCCCTGCTCACGCCCGCTCACTGACTGACTGACCCGCGTACACGCTCGTGTCGGATGACCAATTGTCGGTTTCATCCATACACACATCCCCCTCCTGTCCTATCAAAATGTAAAAGAACTATTATAAAAAAAGTTGTCCGCTAACAACAGGACCATAAAGTACCTTCAAGCACAAGAAAGATGAACAAGTAAAATTTTAGAATAATCACACTTTATAGGCTAATTGGGCCACAATGGTCTTAAGCCTTGTCTCCCAACGATTGTTTACATTTTTTTATTGTTTTTGTTGACGTTTTATGAACTTTAAACTTGGTTAGCGTTATCTATAAAACTGTAATAAAATTTGATGATTACACTTTTACACTCTGTGTAACAATGATTTGAATTGGGAAATCCATAATTTTTTTAACTTGATTTTTTTTTAACCGCATGTTTAAAAAAAACTCCGAGAGGGAAAAATTATCAACGAATATCTGCGTTTATTTTGTATTTTGGCAAATTTTGCTTATGTTATTTGAGATTCAATCATTTTATGAAATTTATAATTCATTTCTCGTTCCGAATACCCACTTTCCACATTCATCCCAAGCTGTCTCCTCACCTCGCTTGATTATAATTTCTATGGGTGTTTCAGGGTGTCTACTCGAACTCGCTTGGAATTCGTATCATCCGTATCGTTTAGCTGTATTCCCAACAAACTTCACAATTTTAAATGATTAGCGCAAGCTGTTCCTCGACTTCCATTATTGTTTATTCCTATTCAAAGCTAACATTTTATGAATTTGTGTAGATTTCGAAACTATCCTCACAATACGCTTTAAGATTTCAAGTCGTTATCTAAATTCATATGAAATTTGATTAATCTTTTCAAACTGTTCTCTCGACACGCTCCATAAATTTTTCTTATCTCAAGCTGTTTTTTTTTCAAGCTGTGCTTTCAATTCACTTAGGTTGAAATTCCAAGTTGTCTCCTCAACTCTTTTCAATAGTTTTCTTTTACCTTGTTTCAAAATGACTTCAATTTTCTCGAGTTTCCATCCTCTCCTAGAAGTCCTTTCAATTCATTTCACGAGTTTTTTCTACAAATTTTCCATACAAATCGTTCTAAGGTGATTTTTTTCCCTTTAAACCCTCTTAATGGTGTTTTATAATTTATTTCAAGCAGTCCTCTCTACCCGCTTGATAAACAAGTTTAAGTACGTTTAGGCTGTCCTCTCAACTCGCTTTTCAATTTCAAGCTGTCCTCTCAACCCGCTTGATCACCAAGCTGTCCTCTCAACTCGCTTATTGGTGTTTTATAATTTATTTCAAGCTGTCTTCTCAACCCGCTTGATCACCAAGCTGTCCTCTCAACTCGCTTATTGGTGTATTTTTTTATTATTTCTTTCAAGCTGTCCTCTCAACCCGCTTGATCACCAAGCTGTCCTCTCAACTCGCTTATTGGTGTATTTTTTTTATTTCTTTCAAGCTGTCCTCTCAACCCGCTTGATCACCAAGCTGTCCTCTCAACTCGCTTATTGGTGTATTTTTTTATTATTTCTTTCAAGCTGTCCTCTCAACCCGCTTGATCACCAAGCTGTCCTCTCAACTCGCTTATTGGTATATTTTTTTATTTCTTTCAAGCTGTCCTCTCAACCCGCTTGATCACCAAGCTGTCCTCTCAACTCGCTTATTGGTGTATTTTTTTTATTTCTTTCAAGCTGTCCTCTCAACTCGCTTGATTTTTTTTAATAAGTTCAGGCTGTCCTCTCAACTCGCCTTCTAATTTCAAGCTGTCCTCTCAACACGCTTGAAATTGTGAACATAACCATGTTGTCCTTATGACTCGCTTACTATTTCATTATCATTCTTATTTCGGCACTATTTTATAAATCACTTTTTGCTCATTTGCTAAAACACTAGTTATCTATCACATAATGCACTAAGTTTTCTTTTTTTTTCCACTTTACACGATATAGCTTCCGAAAATCATCCGACTGTGTTAGTTTTTACCTTAAACTAAGAACTACTCATTTTTCCGCAGTTTTTTGCAATGGGTAATTCAGAAAGTGTCTGATTTCTAAGCAACTGTGCTGAAAATTTGTTCAACGTGAATCGTTGATCGCTTTTGTTTACTTTCCTGATTCGATTTTATAATTTCTCGTTTGATTAAGTTCACGAGAAATTACCTGTCACGGTCGCCAAATGTGCAGACTGACCAAGTCTTCCGTAGCGATGCCGTCGGTCCACTTGACTGCCCCAGCCGGGGGAAACCACGCAATGTGCCACCCGCTACAATGTGGCTTGCTTCCCTGCTCACGCCCGCTCACTGACTGACTGACCCGCGTACACGCTCGTGTCGGATGACCAATTGTCGGTTTCATCCATACACACACCTAATATTTATGTTGAATGCCTAAACATAATGTAATTTTCAGTATAATTTTCTCTGATGTACATAAAAAAAGAGTATTCATAACTGTAATTGTCTAATAAAGTAATTTGTGGATGGTCCTCTTTTACTATTCCACGGAAAATAATAAAAAAGTTAAATTTAGCAAGATAGCAAGGTGAACGCTCATGAAAGCCAAAAAGGTAACTTCTACCACCTTCTACCTCTTCGAGGTGAAACTCACCTCACAGCGAGGTAAAGTCTACCCGAATCGAGCTAAAAATATTCACCTAGAAAAAAGGTGGATTAAAAAAGGTTGATCTTACTTCATAGCGAGGTAAAGTTCACCCAAATTGAGCTGAGAGAGCTGATATGAATGTTTTGCATCACGCGTTATTGTGAAAATTAGTTTTTACAGACCAAAAAAATACTAAAATTGGTGTTGTCATGCATAATGGTCGTTAAGGCATCGCAAATATATTTAAAACTATAAATTTTCAAACGTGGTCATAAGATTTTTGATTAAAAACAAAGTTTGTTGCAAGTTACCCCATTTTCTAAGGAGTGTGATAATCGCAAGTTTTATAAAATTAAAAATAACTAAGGAAACCAATATTTTTTCTAACTACGCCAATATATGTCCCATCATCATTAAAACTTTTGATGCATAAGGGGTAGGATTAACTGTGAACATAAGTTTTTAGAAGCCATTGAAGTTGAAAGTTGTTGCATGTTGCCCCAGTAGACGGCACCACGGTAATATTGAGATAGGAGTTGTGAATAACAGGTGATATGACCACTATGGGGTCTCGTGTTCGCATATTATCCACTATCTTAAGTAGCTCCGGAATAATTTTTATTACTGTTATTTACATAGTATTCCGTCTCACGACATAACTTGACGAACATAATTCCTAAAATTCACTCGGTCCATGGCAACCGTTCTCCAATTTCTCGGGCATAACACGTTCGCCAGATCACGCTCCACTTGGTCTAACCATCTCGCTCGTTGCGCCCCCGCTCGTCTTGTTCCTACCGGATTCGTAGCGAACACCTGTTTTGCAGGACAGTCGTCCGGCATTCTCGCAATATGTCCCGCCCAGCGTATCCGACCAGCCTTCACCACCTTCTGGATACTGGGTTCGCCGTAGAGTCGCGCGAGCTCGTGGTTCACCCTTCGTCTCCACACTCCGTTCTCCTGTACGCCGCCAAAGATGGTTCTTAAAACTCGTCGCTCAAATACTCCGAGTGTACGCAGGTCCTCCTCGAGAAATATCCATGTCTCGTGCCCGTAGAGAACAACCGGTCTAATGAGTGTCATATACAGGTTACACTTCGTGCGAGGGCTAAGTCTTCTCGACCGCAGTTGCTTGTGGAGTCCATAGTAGGCACGACTTCCGCTGATAATTCGCCTCCGGATCTCACGGCTGGTGTCATTGTCTGCGGTCACCAGTGAACCGAGATAGACAAAGTCTTCGACTATCTCCAGCTCGTCGCCGTCGATCGTGACCTTGTTATTACTGGACAAGCGGGTTCGGTCAGTCTCGGATCCGCAGGCCAGCATGTACTTTGTCTTGGACGTATTAATCATCAACCCAATCCTTCCTGCTTCGCGTTTCAGTTTGCGGTAGATCTCCTCCACCGCCGCAGATGATCTGCCGACAATATCAATGTCATCGGCAAAGCAGATAAGTTGACTGGATCTGTTGAAAATCGTGCCCCGCATTTCGCCCACCGCTCGTCGAATAACACCTTCTAGCGCCACGTTGAACATCATGCAGGATAGACCATCGAAGCCCCCTGCGCGATTCGAATGAACTCGACAATTCACCCGAAATCCGCACACAGCACTGCGTTCCATCCATCGTCGCCTTGATCAGTCTAATCAGCTTCCCGGAAAAGCCGATCTCGTCCATGATTTTCCATAGCTCGTTACGGTCGATCGTGTCGTATGCGGCTTTGAAGTCGATGAATAGATGGTGCGTAGGGACTTGGTGTTCACGGCATTTTTGGAGGATTTGCCGTAATGTGAATATCTGGTCCGTCGTAGACCGTCCCTCCATGAAGCCGGCCTGATGACTTCCCACGAATCTGTTTGCTTGTGGCGTTAGGCGGCGGAGTAGGATTCGGATTCGGGCCAACACTTTGTAGGCGGCATTGAGGACAGTGATTGCTCGGTAGTTCTCACAGTCCAATTTGTCGCCCTTCTTGTAGATGGGGCATATTACCCCCTCCTTCCACTCCTCCGGTAGCTGTTCTATGTCCCAGATCCGCACTATCAACCAGTGTAGACAATCGGCCAACTTGTCCGGGCCCATTTTGATGAGTTCAGCTGCGATGCCATCCTTCCCAGCCGACTTGTTTCTATTCAACTGGCGAATGGCTTCCTTAACTTCACTCATCGTTGGGAGTGGCTCCTCTTCGTCGTTGGCTACGCCGGCGATGTACCTTCCCCCACCGTCTTGATCTCCTGCATGTGCGCCGTTCAGGTGTTCATCGAAATGCTGCTTCCACCTTTTGATCACCTCACTATTGTCCGTCAGGATGCCTCCGTCCTTATCCCGGCACATTTCGGCTTGCGGCACGAAACCTTTGCGGGATGCGTTGAGTTTCTGATAGAACTTTCGTGTTTCTTGGGAACGATGCAGCTGCTCCAGCTCCTCGAGCTCCTCCTCCTCCAGGCGGCGCTTTTTCTCCTGGAAAAGTCGGACTCGCTGCCTCTTCCGCTGTCGGTGATTTTCCACACTTCGACGGGTGCCTCTTTGCACTACTGCCGCCCGCGCGGCATTCTCTTCGTCCATCACCCTCCTACACTCCTCGTCGAACCAGTCGTTCCGTCGAGTTCGCTCCCCATAACCGATGACGTTCTCCGCAGCACTGTTGATGGCTGTTTTGATGGTATCCCAACAGTCCTCGAGAGGGGCTTCGTCAAGCTCGCCCTCTGCCGGCAGCGCTGCTTCGACCGATTGCGCGTAGTCTGCCGCGACCTCAGGTTGCTTCAGTCGCGCGATATTTAACCGGGCGCCGGTTTCGCGTGTTGTTTACTACGGAGAGTTTTGGGCGCATCTTCACCATCAACAGGTAATGGTCCGACTCGATGTTGGCGCCCCGACATGATCTGACGTCGATGATGTCCGAGAAGTGTTGGCTGTCGATCAAAACGTGGTCGATCTGTGATTGAGTTTGGTACGGTGATCTCCAGGTGTACTTGTGTGGGAGGCGGTGCTGGAAAAAGGTACTACGTACGGCCATTCGTTTGGAGGCGGCGAAATCGATAAATCTGAGGCCGTTTTCGTTGGTCAGCTGGTGCGCACTGAACCTTCCAATTGTCGGTTTGAATTCCTCCTCCTGGCCGACCTGAGCATTGAAATCCCCGATGACGATCTTGTTATCATGTTTTGGGCAACGGTCGTATTCACGCTCCAGCTTCGCGTAAAATTCGTCTTTGTCGTCACCGGTACTTCCGAGGTGAGAGCTGTGCACGTTGATGATGCTGATGTTGAAGAACCGGCCCTTGATTCTCAACCGGCACATTCGTGAGTTGATCGGCCACCACCCGATCACGCGCCTTTGCATCTTTCCCATCACTATAAAAGCTGTTCCAAGCTCGTGTGTGTTGCCGCAGCTCTGGTAGATGGCACGACCATCTGGGTACGTTCGTACCGTGGAGCCCTTCCAGCATACCTCCTGCAGCGCTACGATGTCGAATTTGCGGCTCTTCAATTCGTTGTAGAGCACGTGGGTACTGCCCACAGAATTTAGAGATCGGCAGTTCCATGTTCCAAGTTTCCAATCGCTAGTCCCTTTTCGTCGCGTGGGTCTTTGCCGATTTCCATCCGAAATTTGTTGTTCGTTGTTCGTTGCTTATGTTTTTTGTAGTCACAGGCTCGCAAGGCCCACAGCTAACCCCACTATCTCGCAGGAGGACCGTCGTGATGTTGCTGTTTTGGGTCCCGAACACCACCAGGACGTTGTTGCACTCCGAACGCCGCCCCTGACATGGAGAACAGACGCGTACGAAGCCCCCTGACTCAGTCTGCATGCGACCAAAGCATTCACCGGGGTTGGGTACCCGATCTCCGCTAAGGTTGCTCGCACCCCAGCTAGCACCACGGGGAGGTAGAGAATCGGAGTTGCAGACAAGAGGTGATATGACCAATACCCGAGGGTTGGGTGTATGGGGTCTCGAATTGCACATTGTCTACCGTTCACTAGCCAATTTTTATTACTGACAACCTCTAGTTTTCATTTAGAGGATTCTGGATTCATGCTATTTTTTTTTTGTTTTGTTTTTTGGCAATAAAGAATCATCCAGCGTCAAGACTTATCATTTCAATTGGTTTCTGATAATTTAAGATGTTCATTTTTTATATAAAGTGCAATTGCAAAATTAACATTATTATTTTCATCTTTTTGAATTGATATTAGGGTAAATGTACCCGACCTTGGCACCTAAGGCACGGTTTACCCTTTTTTTTTCAAGATTCCAACCTTCCTGTTGAGTGCACCATAGAATATCCATTGAAGAATTTACTTGCTAACTTGCTTAGAGTTCAACAAAAATATGTTTTCTCTATGGAACTTTCAGTAATGTGAGCAAAATGTATGCAAAGTACTCACTGCGGTGCTCCAATTACTTGGCCGCCGTACCAATTGTTTGCCGTTTTTATGATCCGATTCTTGGCCACCAGCAAAGTGCAATAGATCTTTTCCAACAATGCTCAATTGACAGTTAACAGAATCGTTGGTTTTTCTGAATATAAGGCCACTGACAGAATGACGTCAGCTGAGCGTAAAGTTCTATGCGACGATGGAACACCGGGCTTCACTCATACAACAAAAAGGCATTTGAAAACATTGATGAAATTTGGTTGGAAGGGAAGCACAAAATAAGCTTTCATTTCAAAAAGTCGGAAGTCCAGAATTTCCGCAATTTTTTTTTTAATTTTTAAAACTTTAAACTTTTTACTCGTTTAAACAAAGTGATGATTATAAACACTTCAGGTTGTCTCAGAATATTTGTGTATGAACAAGAATCATTGGTTTATGAATGACAACCAAACCTTCATCAGCGGGACCGATTCAGAAACGAATTATGTCCGCGAGTGGTTTGAACTTTCTCTTCTTTATGAACATTAAATCCCTTTGATGAAATCTAAACTAACATATTATGTAAGCAATCTTTTTGAACTAAACCCTTCAACAAATTTCTCCAATATGTGTACAGTAAGTTACTAATAAAGGACTTATAAAATCTGAATAAAGCCAATCAATCTAGGAAAAGTATTTCAAATGGCATGGGCTTATCTAGACTAGTCCAGGTTTTCAACGTAGAGTTTAAAAAAAAGTTTGTGTAGTCCAGCTGCCAGAATATTGAGGTAAAATATTCGTATCTGGCACCGATTGGTTCACATTAAACATTACACATTCCTTTTTTTGAAAAGATTTCACAGTTCATCATTTTTGCGAAGTTTGTTGAGACAATTTCATCAAAATAAAAATCAAATACGACTTGAACGGGAGTAATACTGAAAGGTTTGAGCTGTGTCAAATAAACGAATTATGAAAAAAAAAAACGACTTGAACGTGGTTGTTGTGAAAGTGGTATTGTAACGTTGAATTGAAATATCTTCTTTTGAACTTTTCTCATCGTTTACATTTTTCTAAATATTGAAAAAAATGCTAAGATTTTCTCAGTTTTTTTTGGAGAATTTCCTGACTTGAATGCTAACTTGACAAATTCAGGAATTCTAAACCGAAAGACAGATTCATTTACGACCTTTCTATGGTTTTCTGCACCATGATGTGTTGTCATTTATAAATCATTGTTTAAATTATTTCTTTTGATTTTTTATAGACCACTACCAAACAACTATCTTCATATTGTGGAGTTTGGCTTCATAAAGTAAGAAATTGAAAAATTCTTTGAATGGTATTTTAAAATTTTGCCCTTTTGAATTTGTTAGCTGAGATTATGAGCTTCTAGCAAGAGCCATCTCGAATGCCCGGGGCGTTGCGCAGTGGTTTGACACGCCAAATAGATGCGTTAGAATATAAACCTTGCTTAAACATTTTTAATTCGACTCACATCTAATATTTTAAGGAATAATTGGAAAAGATATTTTCCTGAACTTCCAACTTCTGTTTCCAAGAAAAAAACTAGAACAAAAATTCAAAAAACTAAATCTGAGTATATGATTTCCAAGCAATAGAAAACGATCCCAAAACTCAATTAATTATGTATTTTATATCCTAAAGTCATAAATTGCCATCGATCTAACAGTTTTTGATAAGAAAAACATCTTAAGTCTTGTGAGTTGCTTAATTTCACTAATAGTTTTTTTTTTATTCTGAACCACTGTGTTCTGTAGGAGACCACGTGGTCTCTGTTCGGCAGTCTGCAATGCAAATTGCAAATGCTGTTGGCACGCATACCAATGTACCTTCGATTCATGGTTCCCAAATAGCGATTTTTGCATTTAAAATGCTTGGATATGACTTTTAGTTAGTCGAATCACTTATGTTCTCCAACTTATTTCGAAGCTTAAGTTAATAGAAACGATCTTATCATACAACCCAATTAGTATAAAAACATTTGTGCGTAGTTTTAAATGAATTTTTAGGGAGAACATCAGCCCAAAAATACCTCTTTAATGAACATGTATTTTTTCCAGCTTCCAACACTGGTGGTGTATTTCAATTGAAGTTGCATGCCAAGAAAAGGAACAAAATTAGTTTGGAATTTTTATTCAAAACCTAAATAAATATTCATTCTTTTGTCTTTCTAGTATTTTTCTATTTTTTGCCGAGTTTAACTGTAGGCATGAGTATTTATTGCAAATTTTTCAAATGAATGCCCGCGTTTGAAATCGCACGTGAATTTAACAGTTCCACTAGAAAGGTGAGTTCTTCTGATTTTCATACGGTGGTTTCCAACATAATTGCCTCGGATGGAGATCGAAAAAAACTTACTACTTTAATAAAGTACAAACAATTAAAAAACTCGGTATGCACGGATTTGAAACAAATTATTCTCTTCGCAATTAAAATATATTCAAAATTTTTTAGCTCAAGTTGGACCTGAAAAACATGAAAAGGCATGTTGGCATGCCAAGATAAGGAGCATGCCAAAATAGGGCTCACTTACCCTATTTTAAATTATTTTTTACGGCCTTATCGGTGAATGAATTGAATATCATAGATGGATAGAAGAAGATTAGAAAAAAATTACAGATGTTGAAAATGAGCGGGTAGAAATTTTTAAGGAGCATTTTCACCACATACTTAACTTTTGTTCAATCACGGATCAACTATTTTGAAATGTTAGAATCGGACAGGGTTGAGTCTAACACAACACAATAGTTGGTCATGCGTGGTCATTCATTTCAAAAACATAAATCACGGTGATTAATCTTAATTAATAAAATTTTAAATTATATTTGTTTAAAGGAACATTGTTGTTTCATGCATAGTTGCATGATGTAACCCTACATCAATGTTCCCTTCTTAGATTCTGATTATTATCATTTTCTTTAACATCTATAAAAATAAATAGACAAGGATTCTTTCACTGGTGGCATAATTATTTTGATTAACTTGACAAACTGCCAAATGTCTCAGATCTTATAATGCAAAATAAAAGTATTTGGTGTACGGAATGACTTCTTCTCTTACTAAGGAAACTAGATCAATATCATATCCAACTGAATGGGAAAAAAGCTGATGGAATGTTCTGAATCTCACTCCAAAAGCCGGTAGCACAAATGCAACGGCAGCATCATTCGCAAAACGCCGCTCGCTGAAAAGCATTGCGTTAAATAGCACACTTCAGTGGGAATTTCTTTCATCCCTTCAGCAAATGCTTTTGCATCTTTTTGTGCTTTTAGTGCTGTATCACGAAAACGAGTGTTGACTGTGTAGGAGATCTGCTGCCGACCATTGCCTTCCATTCAAATCATTCAAGCCCAACTGAAACCATGAAAGAGATTCGCTTCATTTATTAATAATAGTGTTTTGCGCTCCGTTTTTCGCGTCCGTCATCACAGCTGAATGGTTCTGCTAAAATAAGTTTAGCAACAGGTCAGCGGAAAAATAATTAAACATTACTTCACTTTTCTATTCGCCCAGATTGGAGTGTGTTAATTAAAGAAAGATTTATCATCATCTCTTGTGATGTCTGTTATAACGTCCTACATTGTCAAATCTTGCAATATCTTATAATGTTCTTTTATTATTGCTTTCTGTCATATCTTGTTGTTTTGTCTTATTATCATATTTTAAGGCCATGTTTTATTGTCATGTCTTGCTATCATGTCTTGTTGTTATATATTGTTATGTCATGTTATGCATCAAACTAACTGCGGGATTCCATTTGATTTGACTACTTTAACTGGATGACATACCTAATTTAAACAATTTTATTTTTTTGTAAAACTCATTTCCAACATTCAATACTTCAGTAAATTTCAAACTAAATAAAGCTCCGATTGGTCATATTTGGCATCACGTCTAACCAGACATGTCGTGATCTGAATGGTTATCCAAGGGGGTTCAAATTGGGCCCTCTAGCTATACTTTTAATAATATATTCATTCCAGGTAAAAGAATTTTTCATGAGAAGTGAGTAGGAAAATACATCCGTTCCGCGATTTTCGATTCGCCGAAGCTGGCCCGCATCGGAGGGGTCAGTATTTGTTTTTCTGCATCGGCAGAAGGTCCTGTCAGGAAAAGCGGAAACAATCATAACTAATAAATACATGCAACGACTGTATGATTTAACGGTCGCGAACAGTCCGAAAGGCACCTTTGTTATTTAGTGATGGTTTTATTTTTCCACCCCATTTGCCCAACGTGCTGAAATTTATTCGATTTCTTATGCCACCCGACGACGACAATGCATGGTGGCACTACTAGAAACACCACACTTGCTGTAAGCAGGAAATGCAGTTTGTGTCGAAATGTTTCTATTTGGCCACAAATCATCCGTGAGCGGAGTTGTCCGATCCTTCAACATTTCAGGTTATGATTACCAAACCTCAGACCACGATTCCTGTATTGATTAGTATCATCACATTGTGAGCCACACTACATCTGCATCTATAATTTTCTCAATTTAATGCAAATTGTATAACGCCACACAAATTTACATATATCAAACGCCTTCACCTAATGCCAGGCCTTATAATTAATTTGAAGAAAATTTTGCATCTTTATCATGGTCCTTCCGGGCTGCGGCATACGAGCAAGACAGCCTTCCTTCACCTTAGCTCTTAGGAGAACAATGTTTTTGAGGTGAAAATCGTTCTGAGGAAGCAATGTATAGCTTCCTGTCGATGTCGATTGGTAGGGGCGTTTTGCATACATTTGCTTCATGGAAATGGAAGTCCTGTTATGGGGCCTCAATGTACAGGGGCGATATGCAAAATATTAACTCTAAATTCGGTTACGAAACTTACCAACAGTCTCATTGTGAACTTTCACTGTGGAAGTAAAGTCTTGATCCATCCTTGAATATGAACACAGAAGGTCTTTTGAAATTTTGATGAATTAACACTAAACGTACCGGAGGGGGTAAAATTACATTTTTTGAAGTTCAAATGACCTTAACTCCTATTATAATTGTTTAACCGCAAATTTGCACGCATTTTTTTCATTATATTATTCAATTATATTATTCAACTGGGGCAACATGCAACAATTTTCAACTTCAATGGCTTCTAAAAATCTTATGTTCACAGTTAATCCTACCCCTTATGCATCAAAAGTTTTAAGGGTAATGAGACATCAAATTGGCGTAGTTAGAAAAACAATTGATTTTTTTAGTTTATTTTTAATTTTCTTAAAATATGCGATTTTTACCCTCCTTAGAAAATGTGGTAACTTTCAACAAACTATGTTTTTAATGCAAAATCTTATGAACACGTATGAAAATTTATAGTTTTTTATACATCTGCGATGCCTTAAAGACCATTACGCATGAAAACATCAATTGCAGTAATATTTTGGTCTTATAAACTAATTTTCATTTCATTTTTTTCTGAAAATAAGGATGCTGCATACATTTAGGGGTTAAATTATGGTTGCCATCCGTCCCGCAAATGCGGGACATGTCCCGCTTTTTTGTTGAATGTCCCGCCGTCCCGCTTTTTCCCCCAAAATGTCCCGCTTTTTATTTGGAAAATTTTTACTAATTTTTTTACGGTCAAAATTTGGTAAATATCAACTTGACGTATTTCTTTCAATTTTTAATTTAAAAAACCTGAACACCCCTCATTTTAAAGGTGTGTGTGTGTGTGTGTGTGTGTGTGTGTGTGTGTGTGTGTGTGTGTGTGTGTGTGTGTGTGTGTGTGTGTGTGTGTGTGTGTGTGTGTGTGTGTGTGTGTGTGTGTGTGTGTGTGTGTGTGTGTGTGTGTGTGTGTGTGTGTGTGTGTGTGTGTGTGTGTGTGTGTGTGTGTGTGTGTGTGTGTGTGTGTGTGTGTGTGTGTGTGTGTGTGTGTGTGTGTGTGTGTGTGTGTGTGTGTGTGTGTGTGTGTGTGTGTGTGTGTGTGTGTGTGTGTGTCTGTGTGTGAGTGTGTGTGTTTTTTTTTGTTTTTTTTTGGTTACCCAGGTGGTAAATTCGAAGAAGGAATTTTACTAATTGTTCCCAATGCACGTCGAGTGCCGTGTGTACATGGGAACAATGGGTCAACTCGTTATATACTCATCCGTATATACATATGCCCTAAACTCCACCTGGGGCGTCAGACTAATTCCCAAACCGGTACCTGTCCTAAGGCAATACTTCGGTAAGGGGGTGTCTAATTCACGCATAGCGCTACTTTCGCAACACTCGCCAAGAAGTTCATATTTTAATTAAATATCATCCTGACCGCCCAACATCATCTTCACGTCCCATCGGCTACGCTGATCGTTTTCCGTAGTTCATTTCACAGCTTCGGACTCTTTAAGCTTAGTAAAGTTAACCTACGTTATCCTGCGTCAATTGCAATTTGCGTCAGTCTCCAACTCCTTTGCAAAGCAGCCATTATCCGGGCGAGCCCATCACTGACTGCCTGCCATGTGTTAATGTCATCACACATCTTCTGCAACATGTTGTCCGCTGTCGTTTCTGGTCCGCAGGCGGCGAATATGTTGGCACGTTCCTCTTCAAATCTTGGACAATAGAATACCACGTTTTCGGGTGTCTCGTCCACGTCACCGCATGTTAGGCAGACCGGCGAGGCCGCATGTCCGAACCTGTGGTGATACTTCATGAAGCATCCATGACCAGTCAGGAATTGCGTCATGTAGAAATCCACTTCGCCATGCTTTCTCTCCATCCACTCTTTGATGTTTGGGATCAAATGAAGGGTCCACCTCCCTTTTTCCGAGCTGTCCCACAGCTGCTGCCAGTTAGCCATGGAGCTATCTCTGGCTCGTGTTCTCACGTTTTGCATGCCTCTATTTTCGTAGCAATATGAGTCCTCCACCAACAAAACCGAGATGGGCATGACTCCCGCTACAACGCATGCAGCCTCCGACGAAACGGTGCGGTATGCACTGATGACCCGCAAATTCATTCGCCTCTGTACACTGTTCAGCTTCTGCTGGTTACACTGGATGTTAAGACCAGATTTCCAGGCCGCCCCTCCATATCGAAGGATTGACGAAACTACACTCGAAATTATCCTTCGCTGACTACTTCGGATCCCCGAGTTGTTCGCCATTATCCTCGTGAGTGCGGCCGTTGCTGTTGCCGCCTTCTTGCACACATACTCAACGTGGTTTTTAAAGCTGAGCCGGTCGTCAATCATCACACCCAAATATTTAAGTTCACGCTTTGATTCGATAGTGCATGATCCAACTGTAATCCTGCCTGTTTGCGGTGAAATCAGGTTTGATATCAGGACCATCTCGGTTTTGTGGTGAGCCAACTGCAAACTTTTGGAGTGCATCCAGCTCTCTACCGCATCTACAGCCTCTGAAGCTCTTAGCTGGACGATTTCTGTAGAGTAACCCTTCGCTAGTAGCACGACATCGTCCGCGAAACCAACCAACTTTACTCCCTCTGGCAGGCTCAATGTCAGCACCTCATCATACGTAATATTCCACAGAACCGGGCCCAGTATCGACCCTTGCGGTACTCCAGCTGTAACATCCATTTCCTGAAATCCTTCGCTCGTCATGTATAGAAGCTTGCGGTTCTCGAAATAGCTTTCCACTAATTTGTAGAGATATTTTGGTATCCTCATTTTTATAAGCGAAGAAGCAATCGCTGCCCAGCTGACACTATTGAAGGCGTTACGCACGTCCAATGTTACTACCGCACAAAAACGGTCCCCTCGTCTCTTCTTGAGTCTGGCTTTATCAGCCGTTTCGATGACAGTTCGAATGGCGTCGACTGTGCATCGCCCTTTTCGAAAGCCGAATTGATTGTTGGACAATCCGCCTTCGCCCTCGGTGTACCGCTGGATACGATTCAAGATCACCTTTTCCAGAGTCTTTCCAACCGTATCCAGTAGGCATATTGGCTTGTATGCCGATGGGTTCCCCAATGGCTTTCCTGGTTTGGGCAGCAGAACCAGCTTCTGTCGTTTCCAAATATCTGGAAACATCCTTTCCTCTATACAAATTTGCAGTGACGATCGGAATATTTCGGGAAATTCCATAATCGCGGTCTTAACTGCAATGTGCGGGATACCATCTGGACCCGGAGCCTTTTCCAGCTGAAGGGATTTGGCGATGTCCCGCAGTTCCTCCAACGATATTAACTCCTCATCGCTCGTATCCCAGTCGTACGGGACTTGCGGCCAGCTATTAATAATATGATGAGGAAACAGCTCTCTCGTTATTTCCATCAGTTTGTTGGGGCACATTTCAGGTGGTGTGCTACCGCTTTTGTTTTTTGCCATGACTATCCTGTAGGCATCGCTCCATGGTCGTTCATCGGCATCAAGACAAAGTTTCCTTAAACATGCCTTTTTACTCTCTTTAATTGCCTTGCATAGGTTTCTTTTCGCATTTTTGAAAAGCGGCCTACGCTCTTCTCTCTCCATTTGAGTTCGTGCTCTCTGCATGTTTCGTCTAGCGCGAAGGCAGGTGGCACGCAAATTCGCGATTTCCTCAGTCCACCAATAAACTGGTGGATGTGGGTTTCTACGATTAACTCTCCTCGTGATTGCTGCGTCACAAGCACGTGTGAGTACTTTCGTCAGATTTTCCGCCAACAAGTTTGACAGGTTTTGCTCCCACTTCAAAACCTCGACGAAGACATTCCGGTCAAATTGTTGTGTCCTCCAGCGTCGTTCACCTGTCATTACCTCTCCTCTGACTGACTGTGCACTTTCACCCACACGATAACGGATCGCAAAGTGGTCGCTATGAGTGTAGTCTTCGCTCACCCTCCAATTACTTGTCCATCTGGGACTAGCAAATGTGATATCTATAATCGATTCACGTCCCTCTCTATGGTAGGTTCTAGTATTACCTACGTTCGCCAGGTCCACATTCAGCCTTGCAAGTGCTTCAAGTAAACTCTGTCCTCTGGCGTTCGTATGGGAACTACCCCATTCCTGGGCCCACGCATTGAAATCCCCCGCGATAATAACGGGGCTTCGGCCTGTGAGCAAATCGACTATCCTATCCATCGTAGCGCTAAACTTCTCCAAGGTCCACCTCGGTGGAGCGTTACAGCTACAGAAGAAGATTCCATTGACTTTGGCTATCACAAAGCCTTCTTCATTTGATGTGACCACTTCTTGTATGGGAAACTTTCCTGTCACCCCTATTGCGGCCAGTTTGGCACTATCGGTCACCCAATTTGTGCCATTCAGGGCCCTTAAATAGGGGTCTGCTACTAACGCAATGTCTAGCTTCTCTTCCACCGCCATCTGTCGCAGAAGCTGTTGTGCTTCGTGACAGTGGTTGAGGTTGATTTGGATTACTTCCAAGCCCTTGGTATCGCTGCTAGCGCCTTTTGGTAAGCAGAGCACCTTGGGTTGCCAGTTACATGGTCACCAGTGCAGATAAGACACTTCGCCGGCTTACTGCAGCTAGTCGCTATGTGGCCGGATTCTCCGCACCCCCAGCATAATCCTCGTCTGTCAACTCCCTTGCAGTCAAACGACTTGTGGCCGTACTCCATGCATCGAAAGCATACCTCTGGTTGCTGGGAGATGGTTATCTGACAAACTGACCATCCCACTTTTAGCCGCCTGCACTCGAGTGCTGCGTTGGCTGCTACCACCGGAAGCCTCACAATCGCAACCTGTGTTCCGGATCTAGGAGGACCCTGTCTCAATCGGATAGAGATCTGATCTTCGCCGATCTTACACTGGTCAACTAGCGCTGTCCTGACTTCATCTTCTGTCGTTATTTCGTCAAGGTTTTTGATACGGATGGTAACTTCGTGGCATAGCGCACGCACCTCCGCCTTCTCGCCTAGAACTTCCTCCGCCAGCACTCTTTGTTGCTGAACTTCGTTTCAACTCGAGGATCATCTCACCGGAACGAGTACGACGGATCCTCCTCACGTTTTCACCTAGTCCAGCAAGCTTGTCGTCGGTCCGCATCTGACGAAGCACGTCCGCGTACGTACCCTCTGGCGCCTTAACTACGATAGCTTCACCTTTTTCCCTTACGCGGCTTCGCTGCTTTTTGGGCTTGGGGTTTGCTTTCGTAGCTCTCTCCTTACGGTGTTTACGCGTCACTGTTTGCCATTCGGAGGACGCTCCCTCATTGGGTCTGTCGTCCTTGCCTTTCAGTTGGCCAGGGTCCTGTCGAACCATCGGGTCTCGGGCCCTCTTCTTTAGGGTGCCAGGTCTTGGATCACCGGGCGACCCTCGTTTCCTCTTTACACTCTTAGAGCTTCTCGGAGTAATAAGCTCATTCCTCACCGTTTGAACGAAGGCATCGATCCGTTTCGGGCGACTGACATTCGCCTTAGAGGGTTTCTCCGCCTCTGTTCCTCTGCTAGTAGCGCTGCCATTTAGCGCTCTTACCATCTCTAGGACTGCTTTGTTTGCCTCTGTAAAAAGAGCCATAGCCTTCACAAGCTTGTCCTTGACCTCCTTATGAATGTTTTGCTTGCTCAAAA
Organism: Uranotaenia lowii; assembly: GCF_029784155.1. NCBI lineage: Eukaryota > Metazoa > Arthropoda > Insecta > Diptera > Culicidae > Uranotaenia > Uranotaenia lowii. The sequence continues at coordinate 245,660,168 of NC_073692.1, read as the reverse complement.
CCAAGCTAGTCAAAGCCTTCATTTCTGTCATCGCTTCCTGTGTGTGTGTGTGTGTGTTTGTGTGTGTGTGTGTGTGTGTGTGTGTGTGTGTGTGTGTGTGTGTGTGTGTGTGTGTGTGTGTTTTTTTTTTTTTTTTTTTTGGTTACCCAGGTGGTAAATTCGAAGAAGGAATTTTACGAATTGTTCCCAATGCACGTCGAGTGCCGTGTCTACATGGGAACAATGGGTCAACTCGTTATATACTCATCCGTATATACATATGCCCTAAACTCCACCTGGGGCGTCAGACTAATTCCCAAACCGGTACCTGCCCTAAGGCAATACTTCGGTAAGGGGGTGTCTAATTCACGCATAGCGCTACTTTCGCAACACTCGCCAAGAAGTTCATATTTTAATTAAATATCATCCTGACCGCCCAACATCATCTTCACGTCCCATCGGCTACGCTGATCGTTTTCCGTAGTTCATTTCACAGCTTCGGACTCTTTAAGCTTAGTAAAGT